>NW_026125554.1:0-220000 GCF_943737965.1 Phodopus roborovskii
GATTTGGAGGACAGCCAATGGTACATAATGAGACTGTCTCAAACAAACAAAAACCAAACACATAAAAATCATACAGAGTTTCACTCAAAATTCCTCTATAGAGTTAAAACAATTACTCCAATTCTGTATGTAGTTCTCAATCATAAACTTATGTGAACCCTTCCTTGTAAATTATACGGCTAATAATTCCTAAAGCAATTTAGTAAATTAATGACTGACAGATTAAAGAATTCTGAAAAATTAGTAAAGTAGATGCTGACCATAAAAAATAATAAAATTGATGGAGCATATGAAGAAGTATCAACAGATAAGATCACCTGTTGCTTTTGGACAGGTCCTAGATCAGTTCACAGCACTCATCAGAGGTTACCAACTACCCCTATCAGGTCAATAAAATCCAATGCTATTTTCTGACCTCAGGAAATACCAGGCAGACAAGTGATAGCCACTTACAACCACCTAGTCCTAGGGGATCTAACTATTTTTAGTTCCCATGGGCATACATAATATACTATGGCACGTATGTAGGAAAATATTCACATATAATAAAATTATTAGCATATAACAAAATTATTATCCTAATAAAACAAAAAGTATAAAGGGTCTGAAGATGTACCTCAGTTGGTAGCATTCTTGCCTAGCATGCATGAATCCCTCAGTTTAATTTATGTTCAATGTAGGTAACAAGGATTAGGATGCCTTTAATCCTAGCACATGAGAGGTGGATGTGGTAGGACCAGAAGTTGAATGTCATCTTGAAGACATAGCAAACTTGAGGGCAGCCTGAGCTATATGACACACTCCCTTAAGAAACAAGAACAAAAAACAATCACACAAGAGTATCCTAGGAAAGAGACGAGAAAATCATATGGGACACAAGTTACTAGACTTATAAAAGCCCACAAATCTGGAATAGGTACTGATTTAATTCATAGGCAACAGAAATGGCAACATGGATGTGGGAACCAAATTTTGTCTTGTGCAAATGTCATATGCACATTCTCCACTGAGCTATCTTTCCAGCCACTAGAGACTGTTTATGCACAAGATGGCACTGTTATTAGCAGCAGAAGTTATATTTATCTCTGAGGAAGTAGAACCTTAGCATGCCCCAGGAAACAGGTTTTAATGTCCATGCCAAAAGCAAGAATCCATAGGATCAAATAAACAGTTCTTGCTTATCAAGTTACAACCATCAGATCCCTATAATAATTACATATGGCTCTGATAATAAATTATTGAGGTTTAGGTTAAAAACTGTAGCCTGCAGAACAGAGGTATCCCCAAAATGAAACCTGAGTGAAAGGTCTTTTTCAGAAGGCATGGAGACCTGACTGACACCTCTGATCTCACCAACAGGGAAGTGAAGGCATGAAAATCAGAACTTCAAGGTCAATTTTTGCCCCATAAGGTCCTATCTCAAAGAAAGAAAAACATGCAAAGAAACAAAAAAGTCCCTCTAAAATAACACACGAAAGTCCCAACTGATTGAAAGGAGCTCTAGAAAAAAATTAGAGGAATAGTGCCACACAAAACACTTCATTTTTATTGTAAGACTTTGATGGGAGATTTCATTCTATAAATATGTTTCTCATACTGGTTAATGAATAAAGCACTGTTGGCCAATAGGAAAGCAAGAGAGTGTTCCCTGGCTCTTTTTTTTTTTTTTTTTTTTTTTTTTTTTTTTTTTTTGGCCAAATAAATGTTTATTCAGGGAGAAATAACTTACAACCTAAACAGATAAACACCAGCAAGTTCCACTTGATGCTATGTTCAAGACATTTTGTATGTTGATACAATTTATGCACATTTATTCTTGTCATATTCTATGTATGTATACTTTTCTTGTATTCAAGATATTTTGTATATTGATACAATTTGGGATATTTATCATGCTGCCTTTCATAGTTCTACCTCTTGTCTAAACATTTCTACTCTACCTCTATTTTAGGGATTTATATGTATGTATATGTACATAGTTATATTGTTTAGGTATTTGTCCCTGCTTTACTCAGGGAAGTTTCATTCAGTTTTTTAGCTAAGTTCCTAAGTATTACAGATTATCTTCACTCATGTTTCCTTTACCTATGAGATTAGTCAGACATAGATGCTTAATCTTCAATCACTTCATAGACATGCAGAACATGGCATTTAAATGTTTTAATATTAGTACTCCGTTGACATGAGACACTGTTGCTCCTGACAGCACCGTGCACTTTCCCGAAAATATGTTGGATACTGTTGTTGCTCCTGCTGGAGTCCATTCTTGCCTCAGCTAATGGCCTCTTGGACAAAGAACTGCCCCCCACCTTGACCACTGATTTGGACATGCTGTCCTATGTACTTGCAGGAGACAAATAAAGAAGATTGCTGAACCTTGCCAAGTCAGGGTAAGACAGCCTTCCTACCTCCCTGCTGTCGTTGTGGTCTGTCAAGTACTCTTGGCCTTAGCCAAAACTGGGTGTACCAACGTTGCTGTGAGAACCAGGTGACTGTCCAGGTAGCTTGCTGCTTCTGTCCTTGCTGCACCTTTTGGAAGTTGCCCATATGCACTTCCTGTTTACCCTAGTATCGGTTGGAGATTAAACTATCACTATTATTCTCTCTTCCTAGTTAGATAAGTCTTCCAGCTTAGGACAAATGTATTGTGAACTCCATTGTGCCTTCACCCTAGGACTAGATATGTAGGTCGTTTTGTTCTCGATTTTCCTTTTCTTAGAGCACACTTGTTATTCACTGTTTTGTATATAGTTTTGTATCAAGCCTAAATCTTTTCTTTAGACTAAAAGGGGAACTGTAGTGGGACATTCACTTTGTCTCCTTCTGTGAGCCAGGGACGGAAGTGACCTCTGGAAGGAGATCTGAGGAGGAGCCAGGGAACGCTCTCTTGCTGGAGAAACCTGGAGAGGAGAGCATCCGGTGGAACTTGCTGGTGTTCATCTGTCTAGGTTGTAAGTTATTTCTCCCTGAATAAACATCTATTCAGCCTATTTGTTTATCCTGATCTTTATTAAACCACGATAATACTTATGTGTTTAATAATATCTATACAGAAGTTGAAGGGACATTTTAATTCCATCACTATTTTTAAGTGTGATCCAAGACCAAAGTGGATTCTTTTAGACAACTGTATGTATTGTGCCATATGTGTGTCAGGGAAGGCATAAGAATACCAGAGTAAGTTTGAAGATTAGGAAACAAAATTTAGGAGTCAATTTCTCCTTCCATCAAGGGTCCCAAGGATCAAATTCAGGTCATCAGGCTTGTATACCACACACTTTTCTTACAGAGCCACCTCACTAGCATTATTTCATTGAATTCTAACCCACACATGGCCTCACTCCTATACTTAAACACATCTCTATTTTTGTGGGCTTCCTGACACAGGATCTCTTTGTAACTTTGATAGGACCGGAACTCATGCTTTAAGCCAGGGTAATGTTGAACTTCCTGAATCTGTCTCCAAAATACTAGGATGGCAGGTGTGAGCCCCCAAGCTCAGCTAAGTCACTGAACTGATGACGTCAACATATAAAACAGAGATATATGGCAAATTCTTGAAAAAGGGCAAAAATAAAGTGAAAGTGTCATATCTATTTTAAAATCTTTGCATTCTAGCCAATGGAAAGTCTAACCACATGGTCTCCCATTGACCTAAGAAAACTTTGTATTTTATTTCTCAACAACAAACTATAGAATCTGCCTGCACAGCATGTTCCCTAGTAAAACCTTATCATGTAATGACAAAATTATTTTATGTGGTTGGAGCATGGTCTCAGTCTATGCTCAGGCCTGGTCTCAAGCTAGAGGTGATCCTCCTGTTTCAGCTTTTCAAGTGCTGGGATTACAACTGTGACTCACTAATACTGGCTCAAGAAATCCGTGTAAAAGATGACTTAGTACCAGACTATTTATGTATCATGTGTGGAATGCTTAGGTTTGATCTTTAGCTCACATGCGGGGAAGGAATATGGCTTGATTGCTCATTTAATAAGCATGTAAATGCATGTGAGGCTCTTCAAACCAAAATTAACTGAAAAGAGATGGGGAAGGACACTGCATGTTCATTAAAGGAAAAATCAAAAATTATTACTTTTAAATGCCCAAACACAAGGGCATCATAATTTGTAAAAACAGATATAACCAGAAACCACTGAAGGTAAGGTTCCACCTTCAATAATTAGAAGAAGAGGTGATCAACTGGTCTCCCAGTTGCACAGCTCCAGTCTCTAGGCCCTAAGCACCAGGCACATCCCATGTCCCTCCCTCACCTATCCGAGGCCCATCAGCTAACCAGCAGGTGAGTCTCCTTCAAGCAGATGACTAACTACACCATTCCTTCCAACCATTCCACCTGCAACACATTACCTGTAGCATCACAGGCCCCAGAAGCACAAACTCTGCATAAACTATTGGATAAAGAGGTGAGTAACTGGTCTCCTGGTTGGAGAGCTCCTGTATCTAGATCATAGACCCCAAGGCACATCCAATGTTACCCCACCCATGACTCCCCAGGAGGAGCACCCAGAGCCATGGACACCACCTGTGCTGATTGGACAAAGAGGGCCCCCTTAAGACATAGGCACCACCTGTACTGATTGGTGTACGGATTGGAAAAAGAATTAACACCTGTACCTATAATGACTCCAAACACAAGAAGACGGCTGTACAAGAATACATTCAACAACAAAGTGGTTCTACAATAGTAAAATCTGAACACCCCAACAAAGATGAAACAGAAGAAAATAATCTTTATGAAGATGATGAAGGCTTTAAAAGAGGAAATGAAAAATTCCCTCTAAGAAACGGAGGAAAAGGCAAACAAAAAAATTGGAAATTTATCAACAAATCCCTTAGTGAATGGCAAGAAAAACAACACAGGTGAAGGAAACAGTTAAATGAAGAAAATATAAACTGAATGCTGCAAATAGAAAATTTGGATAAATGAACATGAACCACATATGCAAGCATAACCAACAGAATGTCAGAGATGGAAGATAATCATTGGTGAAAGAAAATATTAAATCCAACAAAGTGTTAATACAAAGCATCCAGGAAATCTGGGACACCATGAAAAGACCAAACCTAAGAATAATAGGGAAAGAAAGAGAAGAAAACCAGCTCAATGACACAGTAAATATATTTAACAAAATTATAGAAGAAAACTTTCCCAACCTATAGAAGGGCATGCCTGTGAAGATACAAGCTTATAGAACACCAAATAAACTGGGGGGGGGGGGGGAGTTCCCTTGCTACATAATAATCAAAACACTAAACATACAAAATAAGGAGAGAATACAAAGAACATCAAAGGAAAAAGGCCAAATAACATATGAAGGCAGACATACTGGAATTACACTCAAATTCTCAATTTTGCGAATACTAAAAGGCCATGGATGCCAGCCCAGACTACTATACCCAGAAAAACTTTCAGTAAACAAAGATGGAGAAAACAAAATATTCCATGACAAGCCCAAATTTAAACAATACCTATCCATAAATCCAGCCCTACAGAAACTACTAGAAGGAAAATTCCAACCCAAGGAAGTTAGCTGCACCCAGGAAAACACAGGCAATAGATTATCCCACAACAGCAAATCCCAAAGATGGGAAACACATACACATGACACCAACAACAACAAAAACTAAAAATAACAATCATTGGTCACTAATATCTGTTAATATCAATGGATTCAATTCATCTATAGAAAGACACAGGCTAACAGGATACACACAAAAACAGAATCCAGGCTTCTGCTGCATAAAGAAATACAACTCAACTTCAAAGACAGATATTACCTCAGAGTAAAGGGTTGGGAAAAGATATACCAATCAAATGGACCTAAGAAACAAGTTGGTGTAGCTATCCTAATATCTACCAAAATAGACTTTAAACTACATTAATCAGAAGAGATGAAGACAGATAGTTCATATTCATCACAGGAAAAATCAATAATGACTTCTCAATTCTGAACATTTATGCACCAAATATAAGGGCACACACATTTGCAAAAGAAACATTACTAAAGCTTAAATCACTCACCAAACCCCACAAACTAATAGTGGAAGACTTCAATACCCCACTTTCATCAATGGACAGGTCTGCCAGACAGTAACTTAACAGGGAAATAGGGGAATCGATATTATGACTCAAATGGGCTTAATAGATATCTATAGAACATACCACGCCCCCAAAAAATATAAGTTCTTCTCAGCACCTCATGAAATTTTCTCTAAAAATGACCATATACTCAGTCACAAAACAAATCTCCATAGATAGAAAAAAATTGGAATAACCCCCTGTATCAATTAGATCATCATGACTTAAACTTAGAATACAACAATGACACAAATTACAGAAATAATGTTCAACTGAATCACCACTGGGTCAAGGAAGAAATAAAGACTTCCTAGAATTCAATGAGAATGAAGGCACAACACATCCAAAGTTGGGGGATACTATGAAAGCAGTGATAAGAGAAAACTTTTTAGCAATAAGTACCTACATAAAGAAACTGGAGAACTCTCACACTAGTGATTTAACAACACACCTGAAAGCTCTAGAAAGAAAGGAAGCAAATTCAAACAGGAGGAACAGACAACCATAAATAATCAATTTGAGGGCTAGACTCAATAAAAGAGAATACAAAAAAAAAAAAAAATCAATAGAACAAAGAGGTGGTTCTTAGAGAAAATAAAATAGACAAACCTTTATCCAAACTAATCAAAAGGCAGAGAGAGAATATCCAAGTCAACAAAATCAGAAATGAAAAGAAAATATTACTACTGAGGAAATCCAGACAATCATTAGGTCATACTTCAAAAACACTGTACCCCATGAGTCAACCTTAAATGCCCTTCCCTGCTAATGAGATTGATAACTACCTTATATGCCATCCTAGAGCCTTCATCCAGTAGCAAATGAAAACAGAAACAGACAGCCACAGCTAAACATTGAGTCAAACTCCTGAAATCCAGTTACAGAGAGGGAGAAGTGATAAGCAAAGGGATCAAGAACAGGCTGCAGAAACCCACACAGACAGCTGACCCCAAGGGGGAGCTCATGGATTCTAGACTGACAGCAGGGAAACCAACATAGGACCAACCCAGGCCTGGAAAGTCTATGGGACCTCTGACAGTAGAACCAGGATGTATCCCTGGTGCACAAAAGGACTTCAGGAGCACATTCCCCATGGAGGGATGCTCCCTTAGCCTAGAACCACAAGGGAGGGCCTAGGCCATACCCCAAATGACTTTGACAGATTTTGATGATCCCTCCTGGAAGGCCTCACGCTCCCTGTGGAATGGATGGAGAATGGGAGGGTGAGGGTGGGACAGGAGGGCATGGGAGGATGGGAGGGGGAATGGGCCAGGAGGAGCTGGGATCAATATGTAAAATTAGAAAATACAATAAAAAAATCTGTACTACACTAAATTGGAAAATCTAAAAGAAATAGAAAATTTCCTAGGTAAGTACCACATACCAAAATTAAATCAAGACCAGACAATTTAAATAGAGTTATAAACCCTAAGGAAATAGAAGCAATCATTAAAAGTCTTTAAAAAAAAAAAAAAAAAAAAAAAAAAAGTCGGTATCTTTGACACCCCATCGCCAGGCCTCTGCTAGAGATGAGTCTGGGACCAATTCGGGTAGAATCCCCCCACATACTTCCCTAGGAACTCCCTGGATTCCTCACGGATCAGCTCCCCCTGTGTCGAGTACTCAGGGAGAGCACTCCTGGTGCTCTGGTAACCACCCACCCACCCCCACCAAGAGCCTGCCTTCCCCCTACCATGTACTCTACCCTGCCCACTGTCCCAATGCTGTGGTTGATCCCAGAGATCTGCCTATCCCCTCAGGGCCATCCTGAGTCCATGCAGGCTGGATCCTTGACCCCCATCATCGGGCCTCTGCTAAAGAGGCCTCTCAGCTGGAGAGTGCCAGTCCCTGGATAGATCCAACTATCTGCGCTGGAACATCCTGAGTCCCAACCTGCAGGATCATTGACCCCCAATTCCAGGACTCTGAGAGAGGCATCTACTAGAAGAGAGACCTCCCAGAGAGCTTGGACCACCCAAGCTACAGACATCGAACTCCTGAAGGACCTAAGACCACCGGAGGAGTATCACAGAGAGAGAGACCTCACCTGCACCTACTGGAAGAAACAATGGTAACACGCCAATACAAGAAAACACCTAAAAATAGAAAGACAAGCATAACACCACCAGAATCTAGGGACTCTACACCAACTAGATTGAACACCCCAAAGCAGATGAAGCAGAAGAGAACGACTTAAAAATTGTCATCATAGCAAGGAGGAGCTAACGGCCCCCCAGACTGATAGCTGGGAAGCCAGCATGAGACTGACTCAGGCCCCCCTGAATATGAGTCTCAGCCAGAAGGACTGAGCAGTCTAAGAGACCTCAGACAGTGGAGCCAGGATGTATCCTGGTGCACAAAAGGACCATGCTAACACATCCCCCATGGAGGCATAACTGCCTTAACCTAGAGACAGGAAAAAAGCCCTAGTCCCTACTTCACATGACAGGTCAGATCTACATGACCCCAACTGGATGGCATTGTCCTACATATGGAATTGGGTTTGGGGGGGGGGTGGGAGGGGAGTGTGGTTAGGGTGCATGTGACAGGGCAGAGAGGGTAAAAGGGAGAGAGGGAGGGACATAAAAAGGAATTGAGGGAGAAGAAGGAACTGGAATAGACATGTAAAATAATAAGTTTAAAAAAAATGCTCTGACTCAAAAATTTAAGTTCAAGGACAAGTTACTGGGGAAAAGGATTTCTATTTTTGTTTCCACAGAAAATGAAAAGATGTGGATTCCTTCCAAACTAATGGGGTTTGATCAAGCCAGACCTCCTGAAACAGAGTACCAAGTGATCCTACATACAAAACAGCTGGACAAAGCAGCCTTGTAGACTACAGCCAGGATTTCTGAATCTTAGAATCCCCCATGACAGCGCCCCTTACCAGCAGGAAGTAGTTTGGAAAGAACAACTCCCAAATTCCCAAATATTGTCTATAAATGTTTGTTTTCATTTAAATGCACTTGGTTATAAAAAAAATAAATAAATAAGTAGCCCTGATCCTGCTGCTCCTGTCTCCTGTCCCGAATCGAGAGCACCCTTGGAGCTCTGATACACCCCCACCCATCCCCACAGTGAGCCTGCCCCCCCTACCATGTGCCCTACCATGTGCCCTACCCTGACCACTGTCCTGCCGCTCTGGTTGAGCTCTGGAACAGAGGGTGGAGCCAACAGTCCACCCTACTTCGGAGACTTCTCGGAGCAACTCTGAACAAAGGAGACCTGCCTATCCATGCAGGACCACCCGTAATTTCCACCTGCTTGGTCTCTGACCCCACCTCCAGTCCTCTGCTGGAGTCCTGGGCCCCTCCCAGAGATCCGCCTATCTCTGCGGGTCCACTCTGAGTTCCTGCCCACAAGATCCTTGACCCCCAAATCTGGGTCTATGCTAAAGAAAGAGGGCTCAGCTAGACAGTTCCAGTTTCCAGTGAGATCCCACTATACTGCAAAACCTTCTCAAGTTCCAGCTCAGCCCTTGCCCTCTTCCGCCAGCTATTAGACAGAGCTATTGGCCAGAGCTATTGGCCAGAGGACCACTGTGAGTACCTGCTGGCATCTTCTTCTGGATCGTCATCCTTGACCCCATCCCTGGATCCCTGTCTGCGGAGAAACCTCCTAGAGAGCTTGGACCACACAGAGCTACAGATATTGAATCTCAGACCCACATAAGCCCATCGGGGAAGTACCATAGAGAGAGGGGGAGACCCCACCAACACCTACTGGAAGAAGCTAAGGGAAGAAGGCAATACAAGAGAACACCTAACAAACAGAAAAACAAGCATGACACCACCAGAATCTAGGGAATCTACACCAACTAGAATGGAACACAACAACAAAACAGAGGAAGCAGGAGGGAACGACTTAGAAATTACCATCATAAAAATGATAGAGGCCCTCAAAGAAGATGTGAGAAAATCCCTTAAAGAAATGGAGGAAAAAACAAACAAAAAAGTGGAAGAAATGAAAAAATTCCTTAAGGAAAGTACAGAAAGCCAAGAAAAAACAATCAAGCAGGTGAAGGAAACAGTTCAAGACTTGAAAACTGAAATAGAGAAAATAAAGGCAACACAAACTGAAGGAATGCTGGAAATTGAAAAGCTGGGCAAAAAAATCGGCAACTACGGACACAAGCATAACCAACAGAATTCAAGAGATGGAAGAGACAATCTCAGGCGTAGAAGATAAACTAGAAGAAATAGATTCATCAACCAAAGAAAATCATAAATCAAACATATCCTTAACACAAAACATCCAGGAAATGTGGGACACCATGAAAAGGCCAAACCTAAGAATAATAGGCATAGAAGAAGGTGAGGAAGCCCAGCTCAAAGGTGCCGAAAACATATTCAACAAAATCATCAAGGAAAACATTCCCAATCAGAAGAAGGACATGCCCATGAAAGTACAAGAAGCACACCGAACTCCAAATAGGCTGGACCAAAGAAAAACGACCCCTCGACATAGAATAATCAAAACACCTACCATACAGAATAAAGAAAAAATATTAAGAGCAGCGAAGGAAAAAGGACAGGTAACATATAAAGGCAGACCTATCAAAATTACATCTGACTTCTCCATGGAAACCCTCAAGGCCACAAGGTTCTGGATAGATGTTCTAAAAGTATTAAGAGAACATGGATGCCAGCCTAGGCTACTATATCCAGCAAAACTCTCAATCACTATAGATGGAGAGAACAAGATATTTAATGACAAAACCAGATTTTACCAATACGTATCTACAAATCCAGCCCTACAGAAAGTATTGGAAGGAAAACTCCAACCCAAGGAAGGTAACTACGCCCACAAAAATGTAGGCAACAGATAATCCAACTACACCAGAAACCTAGGGTAAAGCAGAACTAATATATTCACAATACCACTGCCAACAACAAACCTAAATGAAACAAGCATCAACAATCAATGGTCCTTACTCAACCTCAACATTAATGGACTTAATTCGCCATAAAAAGACACAGGCTAAAAGAATGGATACAAAGACAGAATCCATCCTTCTGCTGCATACAAGAAACACATCTTAGCTTCAAAGATAGACATTACCTCAGGGTAAAGGGTTGGGAAAAGATTTTCCAATCAAATGGAAATAAGAAGCAAGCAGGCGTAGCTATCCTAATATCTAACAAGTTAGACTTCAAACTAAAATTAGTCAAAAGAGATGAAGACGGAAATTTCATATTCATCGCAGGAGAAATCCATCAACACAAAGTCTCAGTTCTGAACATCTATGCCCCTAATACAAAGTCACCCACATTCGTAAAAGAAACACTACTAAACTCAAAGCTCATATAAAACCTTACACACTTATAGTGGGAGACTTCAATACACCACTCTCAACACTAGACAGGACCACAAATCAGAAACTCAACAAAGAAACAAAAGAATTAACAGAAGTTATGTCTCAACTGGGGTTAACAGACATCTATAGAACATCCCATCCAAAGACAAAAGAATATACCTTCTTCTATGCTCCACATGGAACCTTCTATAAAATCGACCACATACTAGGTGACATAACAAACCTCAACAGATACAAGAGTATAGGAATAGTTCACTATATCTTATCAGACTACCATGCTTTAAAATTGGAATTCAACAACACAAATAGCAGAAAACCTGCAAACTCATGGAACCTGAATAATTTCCAATTGGACCACGACTGGGTCAAAGAAGAAATAAAGAAAGAAATTAAAGACTTTCTAATAATATTCAACGAGAATGAGGATACAACATACCCGAACTTATGGGACACAATGAAAGCAGTGATACGAGGGAAGTTCATTACACTAAGTTCCCATATGAAGAAAACAGAGGATAGTCACATCAGAGAATTAACAGCGCAACTGAAAACCTTAGAACAGAGAGAAGAGAATTCACCCCACAGGAGTAGACGCCAGGAAATAATCAACTTGAGGGCTGAAATCAACAAAATAGAAACAAGGAAAATACAAAAAAATCAATGCAACGAAGAGTTGGGTTTTTTGAGAAAAATCAACAAGATAGACAAACCTTTATCCAAATTAATGAAAAAGCAGAGACAGAACATGCAAATTAACAAAATCAGAAATGAATCGGGGAACATAACAACAGACACAGAGGAAATCCAGACAATTTTCAGGTCATAATTTGAAAATCTGTATTCAACAAAAATTGAAAATTGAAAGGAAATGGACAAGTTTCTGGATAACTATCACTTACCAAAATTAAATCAAGAACAGACAAACAACTTAAATAGCCTATAACCCGCAATGAAATAGAAGCAGTCATCGAAAGCCTTCCAACCAAAAAAATCCCAGGGCCAGATGGATTCAATGCAGAATTTTACCATACATTCAAGGAAGAACTAATACCACTACTCCTCAAACTGTTCCACAAGATAGAAACAGAAGGTTCATTGCCAATCTCTTTTTATGAGGCCACAATAACTTTGGTACCCAAACCTCACAAAGACACAACTAAGAAAGAAAACTACAGACCAATATCCCTGATGAACATCGATGCAAAAATACTCAATAAAATACTGGCAAACCGAATTCAAGAATACATCAGAGAAATCATCCACCATGACCAAGTAGGCTTCATCCCTGGGTTGCAGGGATGGTTTAACATACGAAAATCTATAAACATGATCCACCATATAAACAAACAGAAAAAGAAAAACCACATGATTATTTCCCTAGATGCGGAAAAAGCCTTCGACAAAATTCAACACCCTTTCATGATAAAGGTATTAGAGAGGTCAGGGATAACAGGAACATACCTAAACATAATAAGAGCAATATACAGCAAACCAAATGCCAACATCAAACTGAATGGAGAGAAACTTAAGCCAATTCCTCTAAAATCAGGAACAAGACAAGGATGCCCTCTCCATATCTCTTCAATATCGTACTAGACGGTCTAGCTAATGCTATAAGACAACAAAAGGAGATCAAGGGCATCCAAATTGGAAAGGAAGAAGTCAAACTGTCTCTATTTGCAGATGATATGATAGTTTAAATAAGCGACCCAATAAACTCTACCAGGGAACTCCTACAGCTGATAAACACCTTCAGCAAACTAGCAGGATACAAGATAAACTCAAAAAAACAGTAGACCTACTTTTTTCAGACGACAAAGAGACAGAGAAAGAAATCAGAGAAACATCACCCTTTACAATAGCCACAAGCAACATAAAGTATCTTGGTGTAACGCTTACCAAACAAGTAAAAGACCTATATAATAAGAACTTTGAGACTCTAAAGAAAGAAATTAAAGAAGATACCAGAAAATGGAAAGACCTCCCATGCTCTTGGTTAGGTAGGATAAACATAGTAAAAATGGCAATCTTACCAAAAGCAATCTACAGATTCAATGCAATCCCCATTAAAATCCCACCACAATTCTTCACCGACCTTGAAAGGATAATAATCACATTTATATGGAAAAACAAAAGACCCAGGATAGCCAAAACAACCCTTTACAATAAAAGAACTTCAGGAGGCATCACCATTCCTGACTTTAAGCTCTACTACAGAGCTATAGTTCTGAAAACAGCCTGGTATTGGCATAAAAATAGACAGGTAGACCAATGGAATCGAATTGAAAATCCTGATATTAATCCACGCACCTATGAACACCTGATTTTCGACAAAACAGCTAAAATTATACAATGGGGTGAGGACAGCATCTTCAACAAATGGTGCTGGTACAATTGGATGAGGGTGTGTAGAAGACTACAGATAGACCCATGTCTGTCGCCATGCAAAAACTCAAGTCCAAATGGATCAAAGACCTCAACATCAATCCAGCCACACTGAACCTCTTAGAAGAGAAAGTAGGAGGTACTCTTGAACAAATTGGTATAGGAGACCGCTTCTTGAACATAACTCCAGGGGCACAGACACTGAAAGAAACAATTAATAAACTGGACCTCTTCAAACTTAAAAGCTTCTGTAAGGCAAAGGACACAGTCGACACGACCAAACGGCAGCCCACAGACTGGGAAAAGATTTTCACTAATCCTATATCCGACACAGAGCTGATCTCCAAAATACACAAAGAACTCAAGAAACTAGTCAACAAAACACCAAATACCCCTATTTAAAAATGGGGTACAGAACTGAAGAAAGAATTCTCAATGGAGGAAATCAAAAAGGCTGAAAGACACTTAAGAAAATGCTCCACATCCTTAGCTATCAGGGAAATGCAAATCATAACAACTTTGAGATACCATCTTACCCCTGCCAGAATGGCTAAAATTAGAAACACCAGTGATGGCTTATGTTGGAGAGGATGTGGAGAAAGTGGAACACTCCTCCACTGCTGGTGGGAGTGCAAACTCATACAGCCATTCTGGAGATCAGTATGGCGGTTCCTCAGGAAAATGGGAATTAGTTTACCACAGGACCCGACCATCCCCCTCTTAGGCATATACCCAAAGGATTCACATCCATGCAACAAAGACATCTGTTCAACTATGTTCATAGCAGCGCTATTTGTAATAGCAAGAACCTGGAAGCAACCTAGATGCCCCTCAATTGACGAATGGTTAATGAAGATGTGGCACATCTACACAATGGAATACTAGTCTGCAGAAAAAAAATAATGGTATCTTGAAATTCGCAGGCAAGTGGATGGCACTTGAAGAAACCATCCTGAATGAGGTAACACAGTCACAAAAAGAGAAACACAGTATGTACTCACTCATATATGGATTTTAGACCTAGATCAAATGATCACCAGCCTATAATTCACATCACCAGACGAACTAGGATACAAGGTGTATTCTAAGAAATTTATATAAAGTCCCTCACAGAACTGGGAAGGGACAAGTCCCCCAGACCTCAGGTGAAGTGGGGGGGGGGGGACAGCGAATGGAGAGAGAAGTAGGAGAAAATGAGGGGGAGGAAAGGAAAACATGTGCGACCAGGAAGATTGAGCCTGGTTAGGAATAGAAGATAGGAAAGAGAGAGAGAGAGACAGAGAGAGAGAGAGAACATAAAAGAGGGAGCCAATATTGGTTTGAAGATAAAACTGAACATGAAGAAATGTCGAGAGAACTACAAGACTGCTCCCAACTAACAATCTCAGCTTCCGTGGAAAGGCTATCATAAATGCCCTTCCCGGAGAGTGAGATCAACAACTAACTTCTCCATGGAGCCCTCAACTAATGCCTGTTGAAAATAGGAGCAAACACCCATACATAAACACTGAGTCGAACTAGAACCCAGAAGCAGATGGAGAGGACAAGACCATGTGGCAGAAACACATAGAGACAGCTTACCTGAACAAGGAGGAGCTAACGGGCCCCCAGACTGATAGCTGGGAAGCTAGCATAGGACTGCCTCAGGCCCCCCCTGAATATGGGTCTCAGCCAGAAGGACTGAGCAGTCTAAGAGACCTCAGACAGTGGAGCCAGGATGTATCCCTGGTGCACAAAAGGACTTTGCGAACATATCCCCCATGGAGGGATAACTGCCTTAATGTAGAGACAGGAGAGAAGCCCTAGTCCCTACTTCACAGGACCTGTTAGATCTACATGACCCCAACTGGATGGCATTCCCCTACATATGGAATTGGGGTGGGGCGGTTGGGAGGGGAGGGTGTTTGGAGTGCATGTGAGAGGTCAGAGAGGGTAAAAGGGAGGGAGGGAGGTAGAGGGAACTGGGATCGACATGTAAAATAATAAATTAAATTAAAAAAAAATGCTTTGACTCCAAAATTTAAGTTGAAGGACAAGTTACTGGGGAAAAGGATTTCTAATTTTGTTTCCACAGAAAATGAAAAGATGTGGATTCCTTCCAGACTAATGTGGTTTGATCACGCCAGACCACCTGAAACAGAGTACAAGCTGATCCTACATTCAAAACAGCTGGACAAAGCAGCCTTACAGACTACAGCCAGGATTTCTGCATCTTCTTTGAATCCCCCATGACAGCGCCCCTTACCAGCAGGAAGTAGTTTGGAAAGAACAACGCCCAAATTCCCAAATATTGTGTATAAATGTTTGTTTTCATTTAATTGGACTTTGTTATATAAAATAAAATAATAAAAAAAGAGATCAATAGAAAGTAAGAGAAAACTTAGAAACAAAATCACCATTAAAACAGTGTGGATTTGAACACATGGCGTCAGTAAACAAGTCTGGCATTACTAACCGGTGACGGGACCACCCTGGCATCTCCATGCAAATGTGTCCATGTCACAAACTTTACACCCTGCACAGAATTAACTGCAGACGGATGCTTTGCCTGAATGTTCAGAGTCAAGTGCAGAACTTCTAGAAGACACTAGAGAAAGTAGAGGTCTGTGAAAACTTAGCAAATCCGCCTTTGAAGGCGATGACACAAGTGCTGCGTGGTGACGTCACAATAAGGAACTATCCAGGCACAGTACCCGCATCCCCGTGTTCTGTGCAGCCTTAGCCACAACCCGCAGATGGAAGTTATTCAGAGGCCCGAGCTGCTGGGACAGCAGGGGCCTCACGTGACCTCACGGGGAGCCGCGTCTGCCGCTTCCCACAGCCCCGTGAGGACCCACACCGGCTCCCGCGGCTCCTCCCCGCGTGGGGACGGCGGCCCCTCGCTCACCATGGCGGGTTCCGGGGTCACCTCGCTCTCTTCAGAACTCCCGGCAGCGGATCGCAGCTCAGCACACAGAACAGAAGCGTCTCCCTGACTCCAGAGCAGGCGAGCCTACAGCATGGCGGACCGGAAGAGCCCGCCCTCATCCTCACCGACAGTCTGATCCGGAGCCCTGATTGGCTAGTGTGAACTGAGTGACAGGTGCAGCTCACTTCGGGACAGAGCGTTGTGAAGGGACTGGAGCACAATGGTACCCAGCCCTGGCTTCCGCCCCAGCATCAGAACTGTCACAGTCCTGCAGAGTTTGGCATTGCAACACAACGTGGGGCTCAACTGCAAAGTTGTCCCTGCGCTTTTCCTGCACTAAGCTTTTCTTATTCTCCCTCCTGGGCCCAGGGTGTTAGGTCTCAAGCCTAGGACAAAGACTGAAGTGCCTATTTAACATACAAAACTACACACTGGCTGCTAGGTTTCCCTGCCTCCCTCAGTCCCTACCTGTTACAAGCTGTGGCTGCCATGCCCCACCCCCTACCCAGAACTTCTCCAGCCCAGGGGTTGAGCAGTCCTTCCCTAATAATCCAACCTTTCTGATAATGTCTCCCCCATCCCCACCCCATCTACTATTTACCTTTCTGGCCTCTTGGTCTGCCTCTCTCCCATCCCCTCCCGCCTCCTCTCACATGGCTCAGGCTCATGGCCACTCTGGACTCTCTCAATTTATCAACAACACCCTTTCTCCTCTACCATTTCCATGAGAATTCCTGTCCTTTTTAAGTTTTTTCTTTCTTCCTTCTTTTCTTTCTTTTTTCCCAGTCTGGTGCCTAAGCCAGGATCCAGTCATGTTTACTTTTTAATTTCTTCTCCCTATTCCATTCACAGTGTCTCTAGTGTACACAGATAATTAATTAATGTGTAGTGACTGATTCCCTGCCTCACAGATGAAATGATGCCCAGGTCATCCAGGTCAACTTTAAACCTCCTGATTGACATTCACCAGGCATCAGAACTTTCAATAATGCTCACCTAGGATTGTACACACCTCTCTCATCTGCAGATGGTCAGCCAAACATGAACACTTTCCTAGCCTTCTGTTGGCACTGATGTATCATGCCAGCATTTGGCAGGTGGAGGCAGGACAGGAAGTTTAAACCAGCACCATCTAAGGCACAAAACACCAGACATTTGGTACTGGTAGAGGGGTGATCAGGGAGCTATCAGTCGGTTCTGCAAAAGCTGATGTGCCATGCTAAGGAAGTGTATTAAGAAGTACTCCTTTGATACACTATGTGTAGGGGCAACATGGAGCAGTCAGTAGCAAGCTATTTGAGCCATATTGTTAGAGCAACACAGGCTATCTCAGACTGAGCTGGTGGTAGGAATGAGACATAACAACAGCCTCTGAGGCAGAGCCTCCTTCAAGATGCTCACTCAACCACTGGATCAGACATTGTCAAGTCTGCCCTTGGACAAAGACACAGAACTGTGTTTCTTCTGGAGCTTTCATAAGGGCTTCAGTATAAAGCCTTAAGTTGGCCTAGCTCACCATAAGGCCAACCTAAACAAAACTACATATGGAAATGGGAAAAAAACGGATTAATGCATGGAAAGATGGGTCTTAGAAAGACCGAAAAAATCCAATTAAAAAGTGGGTTACAGAACTAAATAGAAAATTCTCATAAAAGCTTCTCATAAAAGCAATCCAACATAACTGAAACACTTAAAGTGCTGAACATCCTTAGCCATCATGGAAATGCAAATCAAAACAACTCTGAGATACCATCTTATTCCTCTCAGAATGGCTAAAATCAATATCACCATTGACAGTTTATGCTGGAGAGGATGTGGAGAAAGGGGAACACGCCTTCACTGAAGGTGGTAGTGCAAACTTGTACAGACATTTTTGGAGATCAGTATGGCAGTTCTCAGGAAAATGGGAATTGGTCTACCACAGGATCCAGCAATTCCACTATAGGCATATACCTAAAAGATGAACATTGATACAACAAAGACATGGGTCAGAGCAGCATTCATATTCATATAATTGTGTGTATAGGGTCCCTTACTGATTTACTAATTGAACAAGAGGTCTAAGGAAAGCATCTAGTATTTTCTGATGGTTATGTTGTAAAAATTCCATGTCATAGTCTGATCTTCTGCTATAATAGCTGTAAGGAACATGTCAGTAAGGAAAATAAGTAAAGGCAGAATCAACATGTTGCAGAAATGCCTCTTTTGGTCTGGTTTAAAATAGTTATAATTGTTACTTTTCTCTACATGCACTATTTGAGGATGATCCAATGTCATCTTCTTTCTATACTTTTAAATACAATGTTTATTGTATAAGTACGCATTCCAAAAGGATACTGTAGCCAATTACTGTGCCCTAAGTATTTATGAAAGTCATCATATGATTTTTTTAAAATTGGAATAATCTCCTGTGTCTTATCCAAACACCATGCTTTAAAATTAGAATTCAGCAACAATACACATTGCAGAAACCCTACAAACTCATGGAAATTAAACACTGCTGAACTACACCACTCCTGGGTCAAGGAAGAAATAAAGGAATGAATCAAAGAGTTCCTAGATGTCAATGAAAATGAAGGCACAACATACTCAACATATGGGGCACCTAAAATCAGTGCTAAGATGAAAATTCATAGAACTAAGTGCCCATGTAAAGAAACTAGCAAACAGCCACACTAGAGAATTACCAAAGCACCAGAAAGCTCTAGAACAAAGAGACGCAAACTCATTCCAGAGGAATACATGCCAGGAAATAATCAAATTGAGAGCAGAAATCAATAAAGTAGAAATAAAGAAAACACTACAAAGAAACAATGATACAGAGTTGGTTCTTTGAGAAAATCAACAAGGTAGACAAACCTATATCCAACCTAACCAAAAGCAGAGAGAGAACATGAAAATTAATAAAATCAGAAATAAAAAGGTGGACACAGCAACAGACAATGGGGACCTCCAGAGACTCATCAGGTCATACTTTGAAAACCTGTACACACGAAATTGGAAATGTAAATGATATGAAGATCAGATAAGCAATTAGACATATAACCCCTAACAAAATAGAAGCCGTCATCAAGTCTCCCAACAAGTAAAAGCCCAGGGCCATATGGTTTCAATGCAGAATTCTACCAGAAATTCAAAGAACTAATATACCCATGCTCCTCAAATTTTTTCACACAATAGAAACAGAAGGATCATTGCCAAACTCTTTTTATGAGGCTACAATTACCTTGGTACCCAAACCACACAAAGACACAACTAAGATAGAGAACTACAGACCAATCTCCCTCATGAACATTGATGCAAAAATATTCAACAATATACTGGAAAATCAAATCTAAGAAAACATTAGAAATACATCCAACATGATCAAGTATGCATCATCACAGAGATGCAGGGATGGTTCACCATATGAAAACCCATCAATGTAATCTACCACATAAACAAACTGAAAAAGAAAAACCACATAGTCATCTCACTAGATGCTGAAAAAGCCTTTGACAAAATGCAACACCCCTTCATGACAAAGGTCTAGTGAAATTAGAGATAGCAGTAACATACCTAAACATAATAAAGGCAATATAAAGCAAACTGACAGCTAACATCAAACTAAAGTGAGAGAAACTCAATGTGGATTCCTCTAAAATCTGGAACAAGACAAGGTTTTTCACTCTCTCCATATTTCTTCAATATTGTATTTGAAGTTCTTATTAGGGCAATAATACAACAAAAGGAGATGAAGGGAATACAAATTGGAAAGGAGGAAGTCAAATTTTCACTATTTGCAGATGATATGATAGTTTACCTAAGTTACTCAAAGAATTCTACCAGGGAACTTGTACAACTGATAAACACCTTCAGCAATGTAGCAGAATACAAGATTAACTAAAACAAAACAAAAAACCCAAAAAGCAAACAAACAAACAAAAAAGGTACCTCCTATATAGACACTAAAGGACCTGAGAAAGAACTCAGAAATACATCACCCTTTACAATAGACACAAACAACATAAAATATCTTGGGGTAACTCTATACAAACAGGTGAAAGGCCTCTATGACAATAACTTGGAGTCATTTAAAGAAAGAAATTAAAGAAAATGAAAAGATCTCCCATGCTCTTGGATAGGTAAGATCAACACAATGAAAATAGCAATCTTGCCAAAAGCAATCTACAGATTCAATGCAATCTTAATCAAAATCCCAGCACAATTTTTCACCGAACATGAAAGGACAATACTGATATGGAAAAACAAAAGACCCAGGATAGCGAAAACAAACTAGTACAATAAAGGAACTTCTGGAGGCATCACCATTCCTGACTTCAAGCTCTACAATAAGCTATACTAATGAAATCATCTTGGTATTGGAACAAGAACAGATAGGTAGAGCAATGGAATCACATTGAAGATCCTGATATTTACCCAAACACCTATGAACACCTGATTTTTGACCAAGCAGCTAAAACTATACAGTGGGGGAAAAAAAAGAAAGCATCTTCAACAAAAGGTACTGGATGCTGGTGTGTAGAAGATTGCAGATTGGTCCATATCTATTGCTATGAACAAAATTTCAGTCCAAATGGATCAAAGACCTCAACATAAATCCAGCCACACTGAACCTCTTAGAAGAGAAAGTAGGTTAAACAAATTAGTACAGGAGAACACTTCCTGAACACAATGCCAGAGGCACAGACGCTAATATCAACAATTAATAAACAAGACCTCCTGAAACTGAGATGCTTCTGTAAGGCAAATGACACAATCAATAAAACAAAACAGCAGCTCACAGAATGGGACAATATCTTCACCAACCCTACACCAGACAGAGGGCCGATTTCCAAAATATACAAAGAACTCTGGTATCTAGTCATCAAAACACCAAATAATTCTATTAAAATGTGGGGTACAGAAGTTAAACAGAGAATTCTCAGTAGAGGAATCTAAAATAGCTGAAAGACACTTAAGAAAGTGCTCAACATCCTTAGCCATCAGAGAAATGCAAGTCAGAACAACTCTGAGATACCATCTTACTCCTATCAAAATAGATAAAATGAAAAACACCAATGACATATGGAGAGCATATGAACCATCCTCTATTGCTGGTGGGAGTGCAAACTTGTACAGCCACTTTGCAAATCATTATGTCAGTTTCTCAAGATCCAGCAATTCCACTCTTAGGCATATACTCAAAGGATACACATTCATACAACAATGACATCGGTTCAACTACGTTCATAGGAGCATTATTTGTAATACTCAAAACCTAGAAGCACCCTAGATCCCCTCAACCACAGAATCGATGCAGAAAATATGATACATTTGCCCAATGGAGTATTACTCAGCAGAAAAAAAAAACAATGGAACCTTTAAATTTGCAAGCAAATGGATGATGGAACTAGAAGAAACCATCCTGAGTGAGGTAACCCAGTCACAGTGAGACATGCATGGTATGTACTCACCCACAATGATATTAGACCTAGAGGAAAGGTTTACCAGATTACAATCCATACCTCTAGAAAAGCTAGTAAACAAGGAGGACCCTAAAAGAGATATACATGGTACCCCAGTGAAGAGGAAAGGTACAAGAGCTCCTGAACAAATTGGGAACATGGAGAAAGGTAAGAGACTGAGGAGGGGAGTAAAGTAGAGGGAGGAGAACATGAGAAATCAAAAAGGTCGAGTGGGGAGATGAATAGAGGAGGGCAAGAAAGAAGACACATCAATAGAGGGAGCCATTGTGCATTTAAAGAGAAATCTGGCAGTAGGGAAATGTCCAGAGATCCACAAGGATGACCCACAGTAAGAATCTAAGCAATAGTGGAGAGGCTACCTTAAGTGCCCGTCCCCTATAATGAGAATATTGTTTACCTTAAATGCCATCTTAGAGCCTTCATCCAGTAACTGATGAAAACAGAAGCAGAGATCCACAGCTAAGTACTCCTGGAAGTTTCAGAGAGGGAAGAGTGATGAGCAAAGGGGTCAACCATGCTGGGGAAACCCACAGAAACAGCTGACTTGAAGAAGCAGGAACTCAAGAACCCCAGTCTGACAGCAGGGGAGCCAACATGGGATGAAACCAGACCCCATGAGCATGGGTGTCAGCAAGGAGGACTGGGCAGTCTATGGGGGCTCTGGCAGTGAGACGGGATGTTTTGCTGGTGCACGAATGGACTTAAGAAGCCCGTTCCCTCTGTAGGGTTAGTCTATAAGCCTAGATACATGGCCCTACCTTAAATAACTTAACAGAGTTTTGATGGTAACTCATGGAAGACCTCACCCTCCATGGGGAGTAAATGGCATATAGGATGGGGGTGGGCTTGTGGGGGGAATAAGAGGATGGGAAGGAGAGGGAACTGGAATTGACATGTAAAAGATGATTTATAATAAAATATTAGAAAATAAGAGATCCACATGCCTGACTCACAAGTGCTGGGATTACAAGCATGCCCCACTACATCCAACCAATGTGTTTTTAAATTGAACCATCCTTGAATCAGAAATGAAATGATAATGTAAGATTCGTGATAGAAACCTCATAAATTGGATGAACAGTGATATTTCTTGTATCCTATAGTATATTAATTTCATTTTGGTATAACATTGTTCTAAATATCTGGGTTAATTTCTTTGGTTTGATAGTTTCAACTCTATAAAGTTTTAACTGTGTGTACACATACACACCTATAACAGGGTGTACATGTGCCAGTCAGAGAAAACTTACAGGTGGCTATTCTCTACTTCCTGGGTGTTAGTTATAGAGATCCAATGAAGGCACTCATGTTTGGCTGCCAGTGCCTTAATCCAGTTAGTAAACTCATTAGCCCTTATTTCAGTTTCAAAATTATTCACATAGTGCAGATGTATGGGTGTACATATGCAGCAGCCCTAGTGTAATAATCAAGAAAACTTGAATGGATATTCATAGGGCTTATCTCCATTATGAGTTATTTCTTGTCTTCTTAGATCACTGTTACCACATAGATTATATTCATAGAGATTCTCTCTAGTATGAATTCTTCCATGTCTTTGAAGATTATTGAGATGTGCAAAGACTTTACAACATGTATTACATTCATAAGGTTTCTTTCAAGTATAACTTCTTTCATGTATATGTAGATAACTTTTATGTGCACAGGCTTTACCACATTATTGATTTAAATAACTTTTTTCTGTCATATAAGTTATATATACTTGATGATGACTATCACATGCAATGACTATATTACCTTGCTCATACTATTTACAAATATGTCCTTTTGTGTAACTCTAAATAGGAATCAGATCTAAGGCCCTATTGTTTATATTCATAGGGATCCACTTCATTGTTGGTTGCTTTTTAACCTTTGAGTGTACCTGTGATTTTTTAATGTCTTTATCTTGTCTTGGCAAAATTTGGCAGTCCTTTCTTTTATGTCCTGCTTGACTCATTTCATTCGTAGTTATAGGTCTATTTTAGTTGCTTATCTCTTCTTGATTTCATTTTGGTGATAGTTATCCAGAAATTTGTCCATTTTCTTTGAATTTTCAAATTTTGTAGCGTACAGGTTTTCAAAGTATGACCTGAAAGTTGTCTGGATTTCCTCAGTTATGTTCACCTTTTCATTTCTAATTTTGTTAATTTGCATATACTCTCTCTTTTTGGTTAGTTTAGATAATGGTTTGCCTATCATGTTGATTTTCTCAAAAAACAAAAACAATAACAACTCTTTGTTGCATTGATTTTTTGTATTGTTTTCCTAGTTTCTACTTTATTAATTTCAGCCCTCAAATTGATTATTTCCTGATGTCTACTCCTCTGGGGTGAGTTTTCTTTCTGATCTAAGGCTTTCAGTTGTTCTGTTAATTCTCTAATGTGACTATACTCTGTTTTCTTCATATGAGCATCCAGTGCAATGAACTTCCCTTGTAGCACTGCTTTCAAGGTGCCCCATAAGTTCAGGTGTGTTGTGCCCTCATTCTGATTGAATTCTAGGAAGCCTTTAGTTTCTTTCTTATTTCTTCTTTGACCCAGGTATGATGCAATTGCACATTGTTCAGTTTCCATGAGTTTGTAGGGTTTCTATGATTTGTATTGTTGAATTCCAAGTTTAAAGCATGATGGTCTGATAAGATACAGGGGACTATTTCAATTTTTTGTATTGTTGAGGTTTCTTATGTTGCCTAGTATGTGGTTGATTTTAGAGAAGGTTCCATGTGGAGCAGAGAAGAAGGTATATTCTTTTGTGTTTGGATGGAATGTTCTATAGCTGTCTGTTAAAGTCAATTGGGACATAACTTCTATTAGTTCTTTTCTTTGTTAAGTTTCTGTCTGGTGGTCCTGTCTAGTGGTGAGAGCAGAGTGTTGAAGTCTCCCACTATGAGTGTGTGAGGTTTTGTGTGAGCTGTCTTTGTAACCATTCTGTTAGCCTATCTTTTTATAGGTGAGTTAAGACCATTAATGTTGAGGGAAAGTAAGGACCATTGATTGTTAATTCTTGTTTGTTTTATATTTGTTGTTGGCAGTGGTATTGTGAATATACTTGCCCTGCTTTATCCTTTGGGTTCTGGTGAAGTGGGATTATCTATTGCCTATGTCTTTGTGAGCATAGTTATCTTCCTTGGGTTGGAGTTTTCCATCCAGAACTTTCTGTGGGACTGGATTTGTAGATACATATTGTGAAAATCTGGCTTTGTCATTAAATATCTTGTTTTCTTCATCTATAGTGGTTGAGAGTTTTAATGGGTATAGTAGCCTGGGCTGGCATCTGTGGACTCTTATTACTTGTTGAACATCTATCCAGGCCCTTCTGGCCTTGAGAGTTTCCATGGGAAAATCATGTATAATTTTGATAGGTCTGCCTTTATATGTTACCCAGCCTTTTTCCTTTGCTGCTCTTAATATTCTTTCTTTATTCTGTATGTTAGGTATTTTGATTATCATGTGTAGAGAGGTCTTTTTTCTTTGGTCCAGTCTGTTTGGTATTTGGTATGCTTCTTGTACTTTCATAGGCGTGTCCTTCTTCAGATTGGGAACATTTTCTTCAATGATTTTGTTAAATATGTTTTCTGCAACTTTGAGCTTTTTCTACACCTATTATTTTAGGTTTGGCCTTTTCATGGTGTCCCACATTTCCTGGATGTTTTGTGTTAAGGATTTGTTGGATATAAGATTTTCTTTGGTCGATGAATCTATTTCTTCTAGTTTATCTTCAGCGCCTGAGATTCTCTCTTCGATCTCTTGTATTCTGTTATTTATGCTTGCATCTGTAGTTCCTGATCATTTGCCCAGTTTTTCTATTTCCAGCATTCCATCAGTTTGTGTTGTCTTTATTTTTTCTATTTCAATTTTCAAGTCTTGAACTGTTTGAGTTGTTCCCTTCATGTGTTTGATCGTTTTTAATTGGCTTTCCTTACTTTCTTTAAGAGATTTGTTCATTTCTTGCATTTTTTTTCATTTTTTGCATTGTTTGGCTTGGTCTTTTCCTCTATTTCTTCCGTTATTTTGTTTGGTTTCTCTTCCATTTCTTTAAAATATTTTCTCATATCATCATTTTTATTTTTAATTTCAAAGGAATATCAGTTTTATTTGATTGACCACCAATACTTTGCTGCAAGCAGAGATCTCACATTTTCATCCTTGTAGACACCAGAAGAGCGAGAGAATCCCTGGGACCCACCTACTGTGATCTTGTAATGCTGGGGTTGCTCACTGAATCTCTTTAACCTCTGAGCCCTGTATTTTATTCAACACAGTCTGCTAGTCTGTCCTTCTGATGTGTGTTCAGAGTTGTTGAAAGGTGTGCATTAATCCCTGTTGTCTTGTTTTTTGGTTTTTGTTTCTTTTGTTTTTTTAAGTGCTTGGGAGTCCTCTTTTGCTAGTTACTCCTTGAATGTGGACTATTCCTTCTTGTGGACCTGCCTGTGGGCCTGTATCACTTTTATGTAGTTATTTTTTAAGTCGTTCTCTTATGCTTCATCTGCTTTGGTGTGTTCAGGTCTAGTTGTTGTAGAGTCCCTAGATTCTGGTGGTGTCATACTGGTCTTTCTATTTTTGGGTGTTCTCTTGTATTGCAGATTTCCCATTGCTTCTTCCTGTGGTTGTAGGTGGAGCCTCTCTCTCTCTACCCTGATCTCCAAGTGGGTGTAGTTGGGTGAGGAGTTGGATGTCTGCAACGGTGGATGATCCAAGCTCTCTTGAAGATCTCTCCTCCAGCAGAGAGCAGGTGCTGGGGTCCAAAGATCAGGTGAGTGTGGCCTCAAGATGGTCCTTCATGCATAGGCGGGTCCAGTGTGCTCAGAGTAGACCCAGGAATTTCCACAGAGTTGGAGGGGTTGTTGGACTTGCACTCTGGCCCAGTGCTCATCTGGAGCAGCAGGCCAGCAGTACAAAGGGTTGGGGCAGGGACAGGCTCTGGGTGATGTATGGAGCAGACTAACAGGGCTGTACTATCCAGGGCCAGGATACAGTTGGGGGGGGGGGGGGAGTAAGACGCACAGCTAACACAGGAAATTCCCATGGAAGGATGGGGGGTGTTTCAGCCTGAACTTGTAAAGAGTAGGGTTTTTCCGCCCACCGCTGGTCTGGTCCCACCGCCACACCCGCCCCAATTAACACACTGAGACTCTGTATTTGATATAATTCTGTTGGTCCATTACTTGTTTCTTATCGGCTAGCTCTGTCTTAAGTATTAACCCATTTCTATGTATTTCCATGTGGTCTTACCAGCGAGAGGCGGCTGGTGGTTCTGCCTTCTCCTGACTCTCCATCTTGACCCCTCTTTTCCTACTTCCTCTTTCCTCCTTGTCTCCTAGTCCCTCCTATCTTCCTTTTCTATTGGCCAACAGTGCCAACAGTGCTTTTCATTAACCAGTATGAGAAACATATACAGAATGACATCTCCCATCATGAACTGGTTCCAGAGCACCAGATGTGATGGGGTCCAAAGATCAGGTGAGTGCAGACTCAAGGTAGTCCCTCGTGTATAAGTGGGTCCAGTGTGCTCAGAGCAGACCCAGGAAGTTCCACAGAGGTGAAGGGGTTGTTGGACCTGCACTCTGGCCCAATGCTCACCCAGAGCAGTGGGCCAGCCAGACAAAGAGTAGGGGGATGGCAGGCTCTGGGTGGTGTATGGAGCAGAGTACCAGGACTGTACTACCCAGGGCCAGGATGCTGGGGGGGAGCAAGATGCAGAGCTAACCAAGGGAATTCTCAGAGAAGGATATGTGGGGGTGGGGGTCGGTCTGAACTGGTCCCACACCCACCTTTGGCAGTGTGTGGAGGCAATGTGATCCAAAGATAAGACAAGTGAGATCACAAGGTGGTCCCAACCTGATTTTTACATTTTTAAAATTTATATTACAGTCTTGTATCACAAAACATTACCAGTATCCTCTCCCTCTCCTCTTCCCCTTCCCCCCAGTGACCCCTTATCTTCTCCCCTATCTGCACCCCAGAGAGAGTAAGTCCTTCCATAGGGGAATCATTAAAGTCTGTCTCATCATTTGGAGCAGGGCTTATCACCTCCTGCCTGTGTCTAGGCTGAGAGAATATACCTCTATGTGGAATGTGCTCCTAAAGTTCATTTGTACACTAGGGATAAATACTGATCCACTACCAGAGGACTGCCTAGTCCTCCTGACACCCACGTTCAGGGGGTTTGAATTGGTCCTATGCTGGTTTTCCAGCTATCAGTCTGGGGTCAATAAGCCCCTTGTTCAGGTCAGCTGTTTCTGTAGATTTCTCCAGCCTGGTCTTGACCCTTTTTCTCATCACTCCTCCCTCTGTGAAACTTGCTTCCAGAAGTTCGGCTCAGTGTTTACCTATGAGTGTCTGCTTTTGCTTCCATCAGCTACTGGATGAAGGTTCTAAGACAATATATAAGATAGTCAAAATGTCATTATCAGGGAAGGGCATTTAAGGTAGCCTCTCCCCTGTTGCTTTGACTGTTAGTCACTGTCATCCTTGTAGATCCCTAGACATATCCCTAGTACGAGATTTCTCTTTAAACCTATAATAAGGTATCTCTTTTCTTACTCCTATACTTTTTCCCTGACTCCGAGTCCTGCTCCCTCATGTTCTCATCTCCCCTCTTCTTGCCTTCTCTTTCTCTTAATGTCCTGCCCCCTAACACTTGCTCCCAATTTGCTAAAGACTTCTTGTTCCTTTCCCCTTCCCTGGGGACCGTTTGCTTCCTAGATTCTCTGGTGGTTTGGATTGTGGGCTGGTAATCCTTTGGTCTATATCTAATATCCATATATGAGTGAGTACATACCATATTTTTCTTTGTGACTGAGTTACTTCACACAGGATGATTTCTTCTAGTTCCACCATTTGCCTATGAATTTTAAGATTCCATTTTTTCCCACTGAGTAGTACTCCATTCTTCAGTTGAGGGACATCTAGGTTGCTTCCAGATTGGCTATTACAAATAATGCTGCTATGATCATAGTTGAACAGATGTCATTGTTGTATTAGTGTACATCCTTTGGGTATACGCATAGGTGTTGAAGCGCTGGGTCTTGAGGTGGACTGATTCCCATTTTCCTAAGGAACCACCATAATGATTTCCAAAGTGTCTGTACAAGTTTGCAAGCCCACCAACAGTGGAGAAGCATGCCCCTTTATCTACATCCTCTCCAGCATAAACTGTCATTGGTGTATTTGCATTTTAGCCATTCTGACAGGAGCAAGATAATATCTCAGAGTTGTTTTGATTTGCATTTCCCTGATAGCTAAGGATGTTGAACACTTTCTTAAGTGTCTTTCAGCCATTTTAGGTTCCTCTATTGAAATTTCTCTATTTAGACCTGTACCCCACTTTTCAATTGGATTATTCAGTGTTTTGTTGACTAACTTGTTGAATTCTTTGCATATTTTGGAAATCAGCCCTATGTCAGATATGGGGTTTATGAAGGTCTTTTCCCAATCTGTGGGCTGCCATTTTTTCTTGTTGACTTTGTCCTTTGCCTTGCAGAAGCTCCTCAGTTTCAGGATGTCCCATTTATTAATTGTTGATTTCAGTGTCTGTGCTACTTGTGTTATGTTCAGGAAGCAGTCTCCTGTACCAATTTGTTCAAGGATACCTCCCACTTTCTCTCCTAAGATGTTCAGTGTGGCTGGATTTATGTTTAGGTCTTTGATCCATTTGGACTTAAGTTTAGTGCATGGAATAGATATAGATCCATCTGCTGTCTTCTACATGTCCACATCCAGTTATGCCATCACCATTTGTTGAAAAAGGCTTTCGTTTTCCCATTGTATACTTTTAGCTGCTTTATAAAAAATCAGTTGTTCCTAGGTATGTGGGTTAATATCAGGGTTTTCAATTTGATTCTATTGGTCCACCTGTCTATTTTTGTGCCAATACCAAGATGTTTTCAGGACTCTAGCTTTATAATAGAGCTTAAAGTCAGGGATGGTGATGCCCCTGGTAGTTCCTTTATTGTACAGGATTGTTGTTGCTATCCTGGGTCTTTTGTTTTTCCATGTAAAGTAGAGCATTATTCTTTCAACATCTGTGAAGAATTGTGCTGGGATTTTGATGGGGATTGCACTAAACATGTAGATTTCTTTTGGAAAGATTGCCATTTTTACTATATAGATCCTACCTATCCATGAGCATGTGAAACTTTTCCATTTTTTGGTATGTTCTTTAATTTCTTTCTTGAAAGACTCAAAGTTACTGATATACAGGTTTTTCACTTGTTTGGTTAATATTAACCCAAGATATTTTGTGTTGTTTGTGGCTATTGTAAAGGGTGATGTTTCTCTGATTTCTTTTTCAGCCCATTTACAGTCTGTATATAGTAGGGGTACTCATTTTTATTTTTAGGTAATCATCTATCTTGCCACTTCAATGAAGGTATTTATAAGCTGTAAGAGTTCCCTGGCAGTGTCAGGGTCACTTATATGAATGGAGAGAGAAGTAGGAAAAAGCGAGGCGGAGGAGAGGAAAACACATGCAACTAGGAAGATTGAGTCTGGTTAGGAATAGAAGACAGGAGAGAGAGAGAGAGAGAGAGAGAGAGAGAGAGAGAGAGAGAGATTGAGTCTGGTTAGGAATAGAAGACAGGAGAGAGAGAGAGAGAGAGAGAGAGAGAGAGAGAGAGAGAACATAAAAGAGGGAGCCAATATTGGTTTGAAGAGAAAATTGAACCCAAAGAAAGTTCTAGAGAACTACAAGACTGCTACCATCTAACAATTTGAGCATCCGTGGAAAGGCTACCATAAATGCCCTTCCCAGATAGTGAGATCAACAACTAACTTATCCATGGAGCCCTCATCTAATACCTGTTGGAAACAGGAGCAAACACCCATACCTAAACAATGAGTCGAACTAGAACCCAGAAGCAGATGGAGAGGACAAGACCAGGCTGCAGAAACACATAGAGACAGCTTACCTGAACAAGGAGGAGCTAACGGGCCCCCAGACTGATAGCTGGGAAGCTAGCATGGGACTGACTCAGTCCCCCCTGAATATGGGTCTCAGCCAGAAGAACTGAGCAGTCTAAGGTACCTCAGACAGTGGAGCCAGGATGTATCCCTGGTGCACAAAAGGACCTTGCAAACACATCCCCCCCCCCATGGAGGGATAACTGCCTTAACCTAGAGACAGGAGAGAAGCCCTACTTCACATGACCTGTCAGATCTACATGACCTCAACTGGACTGCACTCCCCTACATATGGAATTGGGGTTGGGGATGGGATGGGAGGGTGGTTAGGGTGCATGTGAGAGGTCAAAGTGGGATAAAGGGAGGGAGGGAAGAAGGGAGAAGGAACTGGGATTGACATGTAAAATAATAAATTAAAGGAAAAAAAAGAGCAAGCCATTATTGGTTTGAAGAGAAAACTGGATGTAAAGAATGGTCTGGAGACCTACAAGACTGCTACCAACTAATTTGAGCAAATGTGGAAAGGCTACCATAAATGCCCTTCTCAGACAGTGATATCAACAACTAACTTATCCACCATCATGGAGCCCTCATCTAATACCTGTTGGAAACAGAAGCAAACACCCATACCTAAACACTGAGTCAAACTAGAATCCAGATGCAGAGGGAGAGGACAAGACCAGGTTGCAGAAACACATAGAGACAGCTGACCCGAACAAGGAAGAGCTAATGCCCCCAGACTGATAGCTGGGACTGACTCAGACCCCCTGATTATGGGTCTCAGCCAGAAGGACTGAGCAGTCTAAGGTACCTCAGACAGTGGAACCAGGATGTATTCCTGGTGCACAAAAGAACCTTGAGGGCACATCCCCCATGGAGGGATACTGCCTTAACCTAGAGACAGGAGATAAGTCCTAGTCACTACTTCAATTGACTTGACAGATTTTGATGACCTCTCCTGGATGGCATCACCCTACATGGTGATGGGGGGGGGGTGGAAGGGAGGGTGGTCGAGGTGCATGTGAGAAGGGGAGAGAGGGAAAGAGTGGGGGAAGGAGGGAGGATGGGAGGGAGGGAGAGGGAACTGGGATTGATACACAAGGTCCTTTTGTGCCCGTTAGCTCCTCCTTGTTCAGGTAAGCTGTCTCTATGTGTTTCTGCAGCCTGGTCTTGTCCTCTCCATCTGCATCTGGGTTCTAGTTCGACTCAGGTTTAGGTATGGGTGTTTGCTCCTGTTTCCAACAGGTATTAGATGAGGGCTCCATGGATAAGTTAGTTGTTGATCTCACTATCTGGGAAGGGCATTTATGGTAGCCTTTCCACGGATGCTCAAATTGTTAGATGGTAGCAGTCTTGTAGTTCTCTAGAACTTTCTTTGGGTTCAATTTTCTCTTCAAACCAATATTGGCTCCCTCTTTTATGTTCTCTCTCTCTCTCTCTCTCTCTGTCTCTCTCTGTGTGTGTGTGTGTGTGTGCACGCGCGCGCGCATGCGCGCGCGTGTGTCTTCTGTCTTCTATTCCTAACCGGACTCAATCTTCCTAGTCGCATGTGTTTTCCTCTCCTCCCTTCGCTTTCTCCAACTTCTATCTCCATTCACTGCCCCCCCACTTCCCCTGTGCTCTGGGGAACTTGTCCCTTCCTGCTTCTGTGAGGGACTTTATATGAATCTCTTAGAATACACCTTGTATCCTAGTTCCTCTGGTGGTGTGAATTATAGGCTGGTGATCCTTTGCTCTAGCAATGTCTCGCTCTTTTATGTTCTTTCTCTCTCTCTCTTCTATTCCTCCCCTGCCTCAATCTTCCTAGTTGCACATGCCTTCCTGTCCTCCCATTCTCTTTCTCTTAGTTCCATCTCCAGTCACTGCCCTCCCCCCATATGCTCAGGAGATCTTGTCCCTTTCCCCTTCTGTGAGAGACCTTACATGAATTTCTTAGAATCCACCTTGTATCCTAGTTCCCTGGTGGTGTGAATTATAAGCTGGTGATCCACTGCTCTAGGTCTAACATCCATATATGAGCAAGTACATGCCGTGTCCATCTTTTTGTGACTGGCTTACTTCATTCAGGATGATTTCTTCAAGTTCCATCCACCTGCGTGTGAATTTCAAGATACCATTGTTTTTTCTGCAGAGTAGTATTTCATTGTGTAAAATGTGCCACATTTTCTTAATCCATCCTTCAGTTGAGGGACAGCTAGGTTGCTACCAGGTTCTTGCTATTACAAATAATGCTGCTATGAACATAGTTGAGCACATGACTTTGTTGCATGGATGTAGATCATTTGGGTGTATGCCTAAAAGGGGGATTGCCAGGTCGTGTGGTAGACTGATTCCAATTTTCCTGAGGAACCATACTGATCTCCAAAATGGCTGTACAAGTTTGCACTCCCACCAGCAGTGGAGGAGTGTTCCCCTTTCTCCACATCCCCTCCAGCATAAGTTGTCATTGGTGTTTCTAATTTTAGCCATTCTGGCAGGAGTAAGATAGTATCTCAAAGTTGTTTTGATTTGCATTTCCTTAATAGCTAAAGATGTTGAGCACTTTCATAAGTGTCTTTCAGCCTTATTTCCTCTATTGAGAATTCTTTCTTCAGTTCTGTACCCTATTTCTTAATAGAGTTATTTGGTGTTTTGTTGACTACTTTCTTGAGTTCTTTGTATATTTTAGAAATCAGCCCTTTGTCAGATATAGGATTGGTGAAAATCTTTCCCCAGTATGTGGGCTGCCATTTTGTCTTGTCAACTGTGTCCTTTGCCTTACAGAAGCTTCTAAGTTTGAGGAAGTCCCATTTATTAATTGTCAATCTTAGTGTCTGTGCTACTGGAGCTATGTTCAGGAAGTGGTCTTCTATAACAATTTGTTCAGGGGTACCTCCCACTTTCTCTTCTAAGATGTTTAGTGTGGCTGGATTTATGTTGAGGTCTTTGATCCATTTGGACTTGAGTTTTGTGTGTGGCAATAGACATGGGTCTATCTGCAGTCTTCTACACACCATCATCCAATTGTGCCAGCACCATTTGTTGAAGATGCTTTCCATAAAAGACCCAAAAATCTCTACCAAGGAACTCCTACAGATGACAAACACCTTCAGCAAACTAGTAGGATACAAGATAAAACTCAAAAAAATCAGTAGCTCTACTTTATTCAGACAACAAAGAGGCAGAGAAAGACATCAGTGAAACATCACCCTTTACAATAGCCACAAGCAACATAAAGTATCTTGGAGTAATGCTTACCAAACAAGTGAAAGACCTATATAATAAGAACTTTGTGTCTTTAAAGAAATAAATTAAAGAAGATACCAGAAAATGAAAAGATCTCCCATGCTCTTGGATAGGTAGGATAAACATAGTAAAAATGGCAATCTTGCCAAAAGCAATCACAGATTCAATGCAATCCCCATTAAAATCCCACCACAATTCTTCACTAACCTTGAAAGGATAATAATCACATTTATATAGAAAAACAAAAGACCCAGGATAGCCAAAACAACCCTGTACAATAAAGAAACTTTAGGAGGCACCACCATTCCCGACTTTATGCTCTACGACAGAGCTATAGTCCTGAAAATATCCTGGTATTGGCACAAAAATAGACAAGTAAATCAATGGAATAAAATAAAAAATCCTGATATTAATCCACACACTTAACAAACACCTGACAAAACAGCTAAAATATACAATGGGAGGAGGGAAGCAACTTCAACAAATGGTGCTCGCACAACTGGATGATGGTGTATAGAAGACTGCAGAGAGAACCATGTCTGTCACCATGCACAAAACTCAAGTCCAAATGGGTCAACGACCTCAACATAAATCCAGCCACACTGAACCTTTAGAAGAGAAAGTGGGAGGTACCCTTGAATGGATTGTTACAGGAGACCACTTCCTGAACATAGCTCCAGTAGCACAGACACTGAGATAGACAATAAATGGGACCTCCTCAAACTGAAAAGCTTCTGTAAAGCAAAGGACAGAGAGCTGATCTCCAAAATATAGAAAGAACTCAAGAAACTTGTCACCAAAACACCAAATAACCCTATAAAAAATGGGGTACAAAATTGAATAGAGAACTCTAAATAAAGGAAATAAAAAAAAGGCTGAAAGACTCTTAAGAAAGTGCTCAACATCCTTAGCAATCAGGGAAATGCAAATCAAAACAACTTTGAGATACCATCTTACTCCTACCAGAATGGCTAAAATTAGAAACACCAATGCCAGCTTATGCTGGAGAGGATGTGTAGAAAGGTGACACCCCTCCAGTGCTGGTGGAAGTGCAAACTTGAAATCCATTTTGGAGAGCAAAAAAGAAAACTGATCATGACACCTTTGATCATGTTATTGCTCCTCTTTCTCTTCAACTGGTCTCTGGGAACATGGCCCAGGGCTTAGGTGTGGATTTCTGCATCTGCTTCCATCAGTTACTGAATGAAGATTCTATGATGATAATATAGGTAATCATCAATCTTATTACAGGGGAAGGACAGTTCAGAGCCCTTCTCCATTCCATCAATATTTTTTATCTAGCCATTTTGATAGGTGTAAGATGGTATTTCAGAAATGTTTTCAGCTGCATTTCCTAGATAACTAAGATTATTGAGAAATTCCTTAAATATCTTTGGTCATATCAGTTTCTTCTGCTAAGAATTCTCTGCTTAGCTTTTTAAAGTGTATTATTTGGTACTTCGGTGTCCAGATTTTTTTAGTTTTATTATGTATTTTGGAGATCAGTCCTCTGTCAGATGTGGGATTGATGAAGTTCTTTTCCCATTATATAGGCTGTCATTTTCTCTTATTGACCATATCCTTTGCCTTACAGAAGCTTTTCAGTTTCAAAAGGTCCCATTTATTGATTGTTGCTCTCAGAGTCTATGGTACCAGTGTTGTATTTATGAAGTGGTCTCCTGTGCCAATGCATTCAAGTCTACTTGGCACTTTCTCTTCTATAGGTTCAGTGTACCTGGATTAGTATTGAGGTCATCAATCCATTTGGATAAGATTTTTGTGCATGGTGATAGATATGGGTTTATCTGAATTCTTCAATGTGTTGACATCTACTTATACCAGTACCATTTGTTGAAGAAGCTTTTTTGTTTTCATTGTACAATTTTGGCTCTTTTGTATAAACATCAGGTATTCATAGGCTTTTGGATTAGTATCAGTGTCTTTAGTTCAATTCAGTGTCTGTTTTTGTGCCAGTGCCAAGCTGTTTTTATAAATGTAGCTCTATAGTAGAGCTTGAAGTCAGGAATGGTGGCATCTCCAGGTGATTTCTGCTAGAATCAGACCAGAACTCCCTCATGATCACATCTCATTCCTTTTGGTCATATCTCCATGCATGGCAGAAACAGTGAAATCCTGGGTATGCATCTTCGCAGTGAGCCAATCTACCTTCCTTCTGGTATTGATATAGATTTCTGCCTGGGTGATAGTCAGGATTTCATACAAGTCACACAATGTGTCAAGCTTCCACTCTTCTCTTTCCACATTGATGTAGAACTGATGCATACCCTCCAGGGTCAACTCTTCCTTCTTTACAAGAATCTGAATGGGGTCTCTCATGAACTTCTTGGTCACCTCAAGGACAGCAGAGGGTGTTGTAGCTGACAATAAAATTACCTGTGTGTTACTGTTAAGCTTTTGAACTGTATCATATATCTGGTTCTTGAACCCATGGCTTAATATTTCATCTGCTTCATTCAGTACAAACATCTTGATGAATTTGGGGGACAGGTATTTCCAGTTAAGCATATCAAACATGCTGCCAGGGGTGCCCACGATGATATGGGGAGCTTCCATCTGCAGCTTCTGCACCTCAGCATGCACATTGGTGCCCCCAATACAGGCATGACAAGAGGCACCCATGTAGTCTCCCAATGCCATGACCACCTTTTGTATCTACTGAGCCAACTCACGAGTGGTTGTCAGAGCCAAAGCCTGAGTGGCCTTCAGATCTAACTGAATCTGCTGCAGAATTGATATGGCAAATGTAGCTGTTTTCCCAGTCCCAGACTGGGCTTGAGCAATCACATCATATCCCTTGATACAAGGAAGAATTGCTCGCTGCTGGGTGGCTGAGGGCTTCTCAAAACCATAGGCATAAATACCTTGGAGGAGGGATTCTGAGAGATCCATGTCATCAAAGCTATCCACAATCTTATTCCAGTTACTCTCAATGATGCCTTCAGGCTCCATCCTGTCATGGTCATTGTCTCTCGATAGAGGATCCTGACTTTCAGACATGTTCCTTAGAATCTCTGTTTAATGATTCTTCTAGTCTTCTTGAGCACCGGTGAGATGATTCAGTGTGAAAAATGAGTCGTATGAAAGGTTTTACTGCATTTATTACATTAATGGATTATTTTCCAGTCTGAGTTTTTCCTGCAAAGTCTTTACTACATAGACTGTATTCACAGGATTCCTCACAGGTAGGATTTATTTCTTGTGTTTCAAGATTTCACTAAGGTGCAAAGGGTTATTGCATCAAACATATTAATTTGGTGTATCTTCTATATGGTTTATTCCATGTGATTACAAAGGCTCCTCTAATGTACAAAGAGACCAGAGATTGGGGATGAAGAGCTCAGGGTCGATGGGGAGAATATGCCCTGATGTATTCCTGATGTACAAAGATACTGGAAGCTGCTGGCTGTTTTGTTATGTTAAATGGAAACATAGCGATTTGTCATGAATTTAAGATCTAACAATTATAATCTCAAAAGTTATTTTAAAAAAGTAATAAAATCAAGCATGTGCCCAAGGAACTACATATTTTATTGGAAAATATCAAGGATTGATTACACATTTCCCCTCTAGCTGTACATTTTCAGCAAGAAAAAATAACAGGGCAGATAGAGTCACATGAATTTGTTCAGCACTTTTGTTCTGTTTAAATAGTGCAACTACAGTAATTAGGTCTCTAGAAGGAAATTCACTTGTTTGCAAATTCTTCAAAGTCCTGGCATATAGACAACCTAAATTTTATTATTAGGACATTTTTGATCACCGAAAGTTGATTATCTGAATAATCAATGGAAATCAAAATTCTAAACAAATTTAGACCTTTCAACCTCCTTCTTGTCACCTGCCTTTCTTTCCTGTGGTTCTACCAACTTGCAAGTGGACAATGCATTCTGATTCTTATAGAGATCAATATGCATTGGGAACTCCAGCAAAAGACTAGGCTCCATTAGGACAACCATTCCATTGTCTTATTCCCCTTCTCACTGACCTGTACAACTGTATTCCCAGCACAGGCAGTTTTACGTGTTCAAAACAATTCTTCATGTCACAGCGCAAGGAAAGTCTGGCATAATGCGCTGGTTTGTTGTCAACTTTATATAGGCTGAAATCATCTGAGAAGAAGGAACCTTAATTGAGAAAATGCTTCTATAAGATCAGGTTGTATGTTGGAATGTGAAGCATTTTCCTAATTAAAGATGATAAATGGCCCAGTTTATTTTGAGTAGGTGTGGCCCAAGCATCAGTAGTCCTGGGTTCTATATGAAAAAGCTTGGCAGACCATGGAAAGCAATAGAGTAAGCATCCCTCATGTATTGCATCTGCATCAACTTCTGCCTCCAGGTTCCTGCCTTGTTTGTGTTCCTGTTCTGACTTCCAGTGATGATGAAGAATGACAGAGTGTAAGCCAAATAAACTGTTTCCTCGACAATTCATGTGAGGTCATAATGCATCATTGCAGAAATACAAACCAAAACTAAGACAACAACCAGACACCTTGCTGTAAAAAAAAAAAAACTAAGTAACAATTTGTGAAAAATCAAATAAAATTCTTAATGACTGTGAGACATTGGAGAATAGAAGGAAATAAAAACTAGTCTTTTGTGTAAAATAAAATTAAAAAGGTGATACTGTGTTTAAATGTCAACGAACCTCATAGGCACATGTTTTAATACTTAGTCATCAGGGAGTGGTGTTAAGGAGGGATTAAGAGGTGTGGCATTGTTGACATAGGTGTGGCTTTATTGGGGCAAGTGTGTCGCTGGGGGTAGGCTTTGAGGTTTCAAAGGCCCAAGAGAGAACAGCGCCCTTACTCTCTTCCTACTGCCTGTGGATCTGGATGTAGCACTCTCAAGCATCACGTCTGCCTGTGTGTTTCTATGCTTCCCACAATGATGATAATACAAAGCATATCTGAAAATATAATTAAATGTTGCCTTTAAAATTCTTTCTCTAGTCATGTTATCTCTTCTCAGCAATAGAACACTGGATAAGAAAGAACTTGGTACCAGGGTGCAAGGTACAGTGTCACAGGCCAGACCATGCTACTTGTTGGTGGAATGTGTTCTTTGTGCTTTGGATTAGGGAAGTGGTTGAACAGTTTAAGTGGGTCTTAATGAGCAATCTTAGAAAGAAGCATGAATGACAGTGGTATTGAGAAAAATATAGATTCTGATGTTACTAATTAAAAGGTTGTAGAGGAGAGCATTAGTAAGTAGGCTGGAGACTTCTTGTGATATTTTGGGAAAGAATGTGGCTGCTTTATGCCATGGTTTCTGAAGAAGGATATCTATAAGATGAGTAATTAATTACGTTGGCAGAAGTGCTGTGAAAACAGCCTAATATTGACTCTGTCATGCAGTGTTTGGTGTTCACTCTTGTGCGGTTAAAAATGAAAGGCACAAATCTGAGCAAGGAAAAAATGTACACTTTTGAGCAGGAAAGGAGACTCAGGAAGTATATTAGAGACAATTTTGGTACACAAGTAGATAAAAAAAAAATTAAGAAAAGCCTGATGCTAACTGGAGTAAAGGGACCAGTGACCTCATAGCAAGAACCCTCTTAGCTAAGATTCCACATTGTGAAAAGTAATTCAAGAAAGCACAAGATGTGTAGGCCATCAACAGCAATAGAAAGCTGGTGCAAATATAATTGAAGGAGCTAGCTAACTTCAGATCCAGCAAGCAGCAGAACTTGATAGAAATGGCCTTTGTTCTGGCTTTAAAGTCAAGAACACAAAAAAAAAAAAAAATGTGAATTCTCCCTCTCAGACTAAGGACAGCTGCTGAGACCAGGTATATGTCATGGCTTTATCTCTATGGAAGCCCAGAGAAGACATTGTGTGAAATTGTGAAGGTGAAGTCTGGATTTTGTTGGAGACCAGAAGATGTTGAAGAAGCAAGAGTCATTAGATACCATAGAAGCTTGCTAACAAGGTGTAGAACCAGCCCAAGCTAGAGAAGAGTGCTGAAATGAGCCATGCTGAAATGAACTGAAGACCCGAAGAGGGCTTTGATGTCAGACATGGCCAATAGCTAGACAGGAGGAATCGGTGGAACTTCTAGGCACAGGGACCACTCTGAGAAGAAGTCAGATTTGCCAGGAGTTGCCAGCTAGACTCAGAGGGAATCAGAGGTAGAGAATGAAGGGAGGGTAAAAGCCATGAGGTAAAACATAGATAAAAATAAGGGTTAATTTAAGTTATAAGAGCTAGTTATGGAGAAGCCTAACCTAAAGCTGAGCATTAATAATTAATTCGAAGTCTCCATGGCATTATTCAGGACCTGGCAGTTGGGACAGAGAAAGACTTACTGCACTTAGCAATATTTATCTCCAAAAGAGAATGTGATCTTCCCTGGTAGTAAGAATACCATGAATACGAGATTGTTTGACCCTACCATGTATAAAATGTTAGCTGGTGAGTGCAATATGCTGACATACAAGCCATAGCCAAATGTCCTGTGTCTCAGTCCTGTCACCAGACTGAAGAGAGTTAATCATGTTAATTGCATTTACCAATATTAGAGAGTTGCCCAATTGGAAATTTCACTGGCTCAAGCTAACCTGTGTAATTTGGTTTTACTTCATTCATTTTGTATGTATTAGCACATGCTGGGTAAGTACACAGAAAGGCACTCTGCCCCACAGAACCACCTTTATAACCAAATGTGGTGTGGCTCACCAACTTAATCTGAAACAACCTCCAATCTAGGTATTGCCTAGACTGTTTCTGTTGGCAGTGTACACATTAAACTATTCCTTCTATTCTGATTTCAAATGAAAAGCTGTGTTGCACACACAAATCCTTCTCGTGTTGTGTGACATATTGATCACACTCCGACAATAAAGTTTGCTTTGAACCAGAGGACAGAGCTAGCTACTAAACTGCCCAAAATTTCCCATAGATGTCCCAGAGCACTGAGGACACATAGGAGATGGGAAGTGGTATGATGGGAGAATGTCCTTCTGTATGCTGTGAATATGTTTCTCTTATTGGTTATTGGTTAGAGAATAAAGTTGCTGTGGACAATTGACAAGCAGGATGTAGCCAGGCAGAAAGCATAGACAGGGCTACCATACTAGGAGAAGACTTGGAAAAGGAAGGCAGAAAGTGAGTCTTGAGTGGGGCACATCATGTAGCTGCAGAAGGAATAAAATCCCGGAGCATTGCATAGTAAGCCACAGCAATGTGGCAATATATAGTTTAATAGAAATGGGTTAATAATTAGAGAGAGTTATCCAGTAGAAGCCTTAGCCATTGGCCAAACAGTTTATAATTAATATGAGCCCCTATGTGTTTATTTAGGACTAAGGGCTGTGGGACCAGGCTGTTCAGAAACCTCCCATCTACAGTGGTAAGGCAAGACTGAGATAGAATCTCTGTTGTTTGGATAGAGGGTTGGAGGAGAGGTCACTGCTGGCTTCTCCATGGCTTCTCTGATCATTCTTGTTCTTACCCTGATATCTGAGCCCATATTTGTTAGTTTTAAAGAATAATTAGATAAACAGTCCATCTGCTGTCCAACCTGGGGCAGGAAATCATAAGACAGCCACTTGCACCTCTCTTTGCAGCAAACGCTGCTGGTCTTGGCAGGTGTAACCACCACTGTCATCCTCAGCCACCAGAATTGGCTGGCTTTTCCTCCCTTCCCCTAAGCCCTGTAAGCAAGTATGTGATTTTCCTCTTGCAGCCTCTGTAAAACAAGCCCCAGGTGTGACCCAAATACCAAGGCCCACATGTGCCTGGACTCCAAGCACTGGTGTTAGCTTCCAACAACCAGCCAGCTCTGCCATCAGGCAGTCTCTGCCACACATGCTTCTCCACATATTACTCTGTGTCTGTTTTTCAGGTGGCTAGCTCCATGGGCCTCCTCCACATGGATTTTAGAGTCCTCCTGGATCCTCTTCTTAAGCTGCTGATACACTAGGTTTGCCAACTCCACACCTGCTCATGCTTCTAGTGTTTAGACCTCCATACCCTCTCAGGTCACAGCTACATGACAGCAGCTGCAGCTTCCCTCAGCAAGACTGTCCACAAGCTGTGTTCTCTGCCCAACTGTGTTATGTGTGCAGTGACAGCCAGCCTGTGCCTCACTGTCAATGTCAGCAGATTTGGTTAGACAACTGGAATTCTATAGGGGAGAAATTGGGTTTGAAAAGCTATATTTTTTCCCCTCGTGTTTAAATGGGAAAAAAATATTTACAATGAAAGGAGGTAGGTATCTGTATGTTTCCATCATGGAAGGTTTGAAAATGGAATAATTAAATGAAGGGATACTTAGCTGGGATTTACATAATGCCAATTATAATTATTACTTGTTTGGCAAATTTTATTTTATTCCCTCAAATGTTGGTTGATATCAGGACCAAATATGAAAACCTGACTGATTAGATAAAATCCTTAGAAGGACAGACTAATGGAACTAAGAAAATATTCCCACACAACCTGAGGGGTTAGAGCACAAGTTATCACACCATTGCTTTATGAAGCTGAAGAGGAGTGGGACAAGGTTAATAAAAAACAACCTTAATTTATTCTAAAGGCTATTCAGAAATAAACTGAGATCCTATACAAATGTTAGATTGAAGCAATTTAAGGAAGCAATATTTTCATATGGTATGCTTCATCTTTTGTAAATTCATGGGCCACTTGGTAAAACAAACATTCGTTAAGATTGGAAATATTTAGTTACAGCAGTGTTGAAAGCTGGTCCTCAGTTACAGTGGAGAACCTGGTGGGGAGACAAAGCTAGGGCCATTGAACAATGAGGTAGGGTTAGATGTTATAAAAGTTTCCAAGATCAAATCCTTGGTGAGGGCCATTATGCTAATATGGAAAGACAGATTAGGCTTGATGATCACACCTTGGTCCTATGCCATATAGCAGATTTGAATGCTTGGGATAAGATTGAAGAATCAGGAGAGAGGACTGATCTATCTACTAAATTTATACAAGGCCCAAAGGAAGCCTTCTCTGATTTTTTTTTTTTTTAAACAAAGGTTAACGTCACCTGTAAATAGAATAACAGATTCAGAAGTTAGATGAATATTAATTGAATCTTTGCTTTTGAAAATGCTAATTTAGAATGTAAAAGGGAGACCAGGCCTTAAAAGATGAGATTTGTGTCCATAGATGAATTGATTAGAAATACATGTGATATTGAATACTTGGATAGGAGAGTGATTTCTAAAATTTTTTAGAAAACTCATAAAGTTAGATGTTTCAATTGTGGTAAAGCAGGTCATCAAAAAAGAAACTGTAGAGAAGGTGTTCTTGGGAACAATAATTTCGATAGGGAGAACCCAAATCTAAGGACCCAGCATTCTTGAATATGCAGAAGGTGTGACAAAGTTCAACATTAGACTAATGAATGCTGTCAAGGTAACCCTTTTACTATCAGGAAATATCACAGGGGCCTCTTGCAGGTCCCCATTTCAAGATGGTTCAATCATTCCCTGTCAGCATTGGGGAAAAATATCCACAAAACAATTAGAAGGTTTCATGCCTATTATTCAAAATCATATTGCTCTGAATGTCAGGAAAGCTTTAGAACATTTTTAAAAAAACTCATGAGAAACAGTAAAGCAAATATTTTGGTGAATTTATATAAATGATCAAAGACCAAAGTTGAAAATACAAATAAATGATATTGTAATTGATGGTTTTGCAGACACAGGGACAATAATTGCATGGAAACTTTGGCCTTCAATTCGGCCTCTTCAGGAGGTAAATGTTCAGCTTTTAGGGACTGGAATTTTATCTCAGGTAAAACAAAGTATGAGGCATGTCAAAGGTATAGGGCCAGAAGGACAGGACAGGAAATAGAAGTCATGTGTTGCTAACATAGCAATGAATTTCTGTGGACATGATTTGTTACAGCAATGACCTACCCAGACTAATATTCCTCTAACTTCAGAAATAAACTATAAACTAACATATGTTTCTGGATAAAATATTAAAAGTAATTAGAAAAAACGGTAAACAACCATCTGAGTTGTATACAGACAGAGCACAATAGCTGCCATCTTTCAAAGTTACCAACAACCCATGTTTAACATGGGAAACTGAAAAACCTATCTGTGCGGAATCGTGGCCTTTGACATGAGAAAAATTACAGGCACAGCTAAATACTCAATATACCAAAGAGTTGACCAGTCCTTGGAATTCTGGTATTTGTCATTTTAAAAAAGTTGGAATATGGAAAATGATAACGGATCTAAGAGCTATTGATAAGGTGATTCAACCAATGGGCTCTTTGCATTCTGGAATTCCCTTGCCTTCATTATTACCTAAATGATGGTTTGTTAGAGTGATTAATTTAAAGGATGGCTTTTTTTCTATATCTTTGCAAGAACAGGATATAGAAAAAATTTGCCTTCACGGTGACTACTTACAATAATTCCAAGCCTATTAAAAGATATCAGTGGAAAATTCATCCACAAGGAATGTTGTATAGCCCTACCTTCTGTCAATATTTTGTACAAAAGCAATGGGGAATTATTTGTAATCAGTTTCCTCAATCTATAATTTACCATTACATGGATGATACCTAATAAGCTGATTCAGATGCAGATACCTTACAAAACATATTAGAAGAAGTTAAGAACATTTTTGCCTTGTTGGGGAAAAATTGCTATTGAAAAACTACAAAGAGAAGATTCTATTAATTACCTAAGATATAATATAGGTTTACAAAACATTCAATCACAGAATGTTTAAATCGGAAGAGATCAATTACACACTCTGAATAACTTTGAAAAATTGCTGGGAGATTTTAGCTGGCTATAGCTCAAACTGGATGGACAACTCAAGCACTAGTAATTTATTTCTACACCTCCAAAGTGACAAGAACTTAAATAGTACTAGAAAATTATTCACTGAGGCTGATAGAATTGGATCTAATAGAAAAGTAATTACACGATGCACATGTGCATTGTTGGATCCACAGCTTGATTATATTCTGGTTATTTTACCTTCTCTAAACATTTTCCTACAGGTATCTTAATACAGAGAGAAGGTAATTTCTTAGAATATTTTTTTCTTTTTTATATTTAAATTTGAAACAATGTTACTGTACATGTCAATCTCAGTTCTCTCACGTCCCATCCTCCCCTATGACCCCCAACAAACCCGAGTCCATCCCTATTGCTCTCCAGGGAGAGTGAGGTCTTCTATGGGGAGTCTTCAAAGTCTGTCATATCATTTGGGGCAGGGCCTAGGCCCTCCCCCCATGTGTCTAGGCTAAGAAAGTATCCCTCTATGTGGGATGGGATAGAATGGATATTTAATTGCACACACAAACTTAAAAAGACCTATGTAGAAAAAATTCAGAATTGATCATGAAAGAAAAATTACACTTTTATCAATTAGCAGGAATTGATCCACTAGAAATTATGTTACTTTTTACTAATACTGAAATTTCTTCATTATGGGCTAAAAATGAACATTTACAGACAGCTTAAAGTAATTTTGGGGGAGATATTAGTAACAAATATCCCCAAATCAAGAGACTTCAGTTTATAAAGAGAACAAATTAGATACTTTTCTCACACTGTACAATGAAACACCACAGAAGTCTATTTGTGTACTGGTTCCACTTCCAAAAGTGAAATTGAAGATTTTTGATAGATATTTTTAATTGAATTTTATTTTTACAAAAAAATGAAAATTATAGCACATTTTCCACAACTGGTGTGAGTAATGGCTTTCTGTGAAACTGGCAGGATTTCTTTGTCATTACTCTGTTTCATAGCAAACCTGACTAGTGCTCCAGAAATGAGTCCTCAATTATCATGAAGCTGATCAGGGTTGAAGTCTGAGCCAATAGGTGGCTGGTCCCAGATAAGGTTCTAAGTACTACACTGCTCCTTCTAGTTGGGATGGAGGGAGTCCCTCACTTCTTTCTTCAGGCTGCTATATAGTAAAAAGGGCTTGGAGGCAGCATTGGCTTGCCAGTCCAGACACTTCCTCAGGCAGTGTTTCAAAGGAGTTTTATTTTGATCAATGAAGTACCACATAGCTGGTTACTTTTCTGTATATTTTCATTCTGATTTGAGACATTTAGAAATGTGTAGACACTGATACCAAAGCACATGTGAAGGTTATAGGACAAGTAGATGTGTGCTCTCTCCTGGTTTGAAATCAGACTCTCAGACTTGGTTGCATGTGCTTTTACTTACCAGGAGCCAACTACCTGGTTCCTGGTGTAGCACTCCCTTCCAACCTACCCATTTAGTAGTTGTAGTGGTTCTATTCACATTTTTGGGGTAGAAAATAAAAGCCATTCACTCTAGAGGTCTCCCATGATTGGCAAGCATCTGTCCACTGAGTTTTAAACAAAAATTTATTTTGGGTCAAGGTCTGGTTAAATTGCCCAAGTGTTTTATCAACTCAGTATGTAGCCATGCCAGGCTTTAAACTTGTGATGCTTTTACCTCAACCTTCCATGTGGTGGGTTTCCTGGACTGCACCAGCACTCTCGGCTCTAAAATCATGTGGGAAATCAGCAAATTGAATCTGTCTTCTGTAAAAGTTGTGTATCTTAAGGTATAACAATTACGGATTTTAACATTTAACATTAACTTTTGGTGTTATTAATGTTTTCTTATTTCCTAATGTATGGATTCATCTCTAATCTTTACTAGTTTTTCTTTCTAGGCCCTATCTTTCCATGCATTAACCCTTTGGTTTCCATTTCCATATGTGGTTTTGTTTAGGTTGGTGATGGGCCTTATGGGAACTAGGCCAACATAAGGTTCTCACAGAAGCCCTGATGAAAGCTCCAAGGAAACAGTAGTTCTATGTCATTGTCCAAGGGCAGACTTGGCAATGTCTGATCCAGCGGTTGAGTGAGCATCTTGAAGTTGTCAGGGAACCGGGCTCTTCTGCCTCAGAGGCTGTTAAGTTTCATTCCTACCACCAGCTCAGTCTGAGACAGCCTGTGTTGCTCTAACAATATGGCTCAAATAGCTTGCTACTGACTGCTCCATGTTGCCCCTACACATAGTGTATCAAAGGAGTACTTCTTAATACACTTCCTTAGCATGGCACATCAGCTTTTGAAGAACCGACTGATACCTCCCTAATCACCCCTCTACCAGTACCAAATGTCTGGTGTTTTGTGCCTTAGATGGTGCTGGTTTAAACTTCCTGTCCTGCCTCCACCTGCCAAATGCTGGCATGATACATCAGTGCCAACAGAAGGCTAGGAAAGTGTTCATGTTTGGCTGACCATCTGCAGATGAGAGAGGTGTGTACAATCCTAGGTGAGCATTATTGAAATTTCTGATGCCTGGTGAATGTCAATCAGGAGGTTTAAAGTTGACCTGGATGACCTGGGCATCATTTCATCTGTGAGGGAGGGAATCATTCACTAAACATTAAGTAATTATCTGTGTATGCTAGAGACACTGTGAATGGAATAGGAAAAAGAAATGAAAAAGGACTGGACCCTGGCTTGGACACCAGATTGGAAAAAACAAACAAAACAAAACAAAACTTAAAAAGGACAGGAATTCTCATGGAAATGGTAGAGGAGAAAGGGTGTTGTTGATAAAGGGGACATTATAGGGAGAGACAGGAACACTTGGGAGAGTCCAGAGTGGCCATGAGCCTGAGCCATGTGAGGGAAGGAGGGAGGGGATGGGAGAGAGGCAGACCAAGAGGCCAGAAAGATAAATAGTAGATTGGTGGTGGGGAAAGAATGAGAAGAGCTTACTTAGTGCAGGAAAAGCGCAGGGACGACTTTGCAGTTGAGCCCCACGTTGTGTTGCAATGCCAAACTCTGCAGGACTGTGACAGTTCTGATGCTGGGGCGGAAGCCAGGGCTGGGTACCATTGTGCTCCAGTCCCTTCACAACGCTCTGTCCCGAAGTGAGCTGCACCTGTCACTCAGTTCACACTAGCCAATCAGGGCTCCGGATCAGACTGTCGGTGAGGATGAGGGCGGGCTCTTCCGGTCCGCCATGCTGTAGGCTCGCCTGCTCTGGAGTCAGGGAGACGCTTCTGTTCTGTGTGCTGAGCTGCGATCCGCTGCCGGGAGTTCTGAAGAGAGCGAGGTGACCCCGGAGCCCGCCATGGTGAGCGAGGGGCCGCCGTCCCCACGCGGGGAGGAGCCGCGGGAGCCGGTGTGGGTCCTCCCGGGGCTGTGGGAAGCGGCGGACGCGGCTCCCCGTGAGGTCACGTGAGGCCCCTGCTGTCCCAGCAGCTCGGGCCTCTGAATAACTTCCATCTGCGGGTTGTGGCTAAGGCTGCACAGAACACGGGGATGCGGGTACTGTGCCTGGATAGTTCCTTATTGTGACGTCACCACGCAGCACTTGTATCATCGCCTTCAAAGGCGGATTTGCTAAGTTTTCACAGACCTCTACTTTCTCTAGTGTCTTCTAGAAGTTCTGCACTTGACTCTGAACATTCAGGTGAAGGATGTTTTCATTCATGATGACCTGTATCATCATTTTTTCTGTTGTTGATAGGAAAGGTTGTTAGGCCATCATGGGATGTCTCCCCTTTGATCAAGTATTTCTTTAATTACAAAAGTACAGTTTTGGCTACAGATATTTGTCATGTTCTGTATATTGTGCCTTGGGCAACTCTCATGTTGTCAACTACAAACCTGGTTGCTTCACTTTAGTCAGGGGAGAGGATTGAGACACTGAGCATCTGGCCGTGGCTTGTGTGTAAGCACCTAACATTTTACACATTGCAGGGTCGTATAGTCTCTTACACATGTGGACTTCAGTCTGTGCAGGATGAGTATAGATCTGTTTCTACATACAGACATCTAGTTTGACTAGCACCATTTGTTGAAGATGCTGTCTGTTTTCCAGTGTGTATTTCTAGCTTCTTTATCAAACACCAGTTATCCACAGGAATGGGTTCATGTCTGGGTCTTCAGTTTTATCCCATTGTTTGATGTGTCTGTTTCTATGTCAATAATATTGTGGTTTTATTACTATACCTCTGTAGTACAACATGCATTCTGGGATGATATAAACTCCGGAAGTTTTTTTATTCTTTAGAATTACTTTAGCTATCCTTGGTTTTCTGTTGTTCCATTTGAAGTTGAGAATTGTCCTTTAGTTTGAATAAAGGTTTGTCTATCTTGTTTTTCTCGTAAAGCCAACTCTTTGTTTCATTGATTCTTTATATTGTTTTCTTTTCATTTATTTATTTATTTTTCTTATTTTACATATCGATCCCAGTTCCCTCTCCCACCCTCCTTCCCTTCCTATCTCCCACCCTCCTATGTTCCCCGACAACCCTCCCATCCAATCCCCCCCAAACTCCACAGGGAGGATGATGCCTTCCAGGAGGGGACAAAATCTGTCAAGTCATTTGGAGTAGGGACCAGGCACTTCCTCCTGCCCCTAGGTTAAGGGAGTATTCCTCTATGGGGGATGTGCCCCCAATGTCCTTTTGTGCACCAGGGATACATCCTGCTTTTACTGTCCGAGGTCCCTTAGACTGCCCAGGCCTTCTAACTGAGATCCATGTTCAGGGTGTCTGAGTCAGTCCCATGCTGGATTCCCAGCTATCAGTGTGGGGACTGTTAGCTCCTCCTTGTTCAGGTCAGTGTATTGTTTTCTTTGTTACTACTTTATTGATTTCAGCCCTCAATTTGATTGTGTCCTGCCATCTACTCCTCCTCCGTGACTTTGCTTCTGTTTGTTTGTTCTAGAGTTTTCAGATGTACTGTTGAGTCTCTAGTGTGACTATTCTCCAGTTTCTTCATGTGGGCACTTAGTGCTATGAACTTTTCTCTTAGTGCTGCTTTTAGGGTGTTCCATAAGTTTGGGTATGTTTTGCTTTTATTTTCATTGAATTCTAGAAAGTCTTTATTTCTTCCTTGGCCCAGGGATGATGCAATTGATCATTGTTCAGCTTACATGATTTTGTAAGGTATCTGTAATATGTATTGTTGAATTCTAGCTTTAAACCATGGTGACTTGATAAGAAACAGGGGATTCCATTTTTTTTTGTTTGTTTGTTTTGTTTTGCTTTGTTTTTTGCATCTGTTGAGGTTAGCTTTGTTGCTGAGTATGTGGTCAATTTTAGAAAAGGTTCCATGGGGTGCTGTGAAGAAGGGCTATTCTTTTCTGTTTGGATGGAATGTTCTATAGATGTCTATTAAACCCAGTTGAGTCATTACTTCTGTTAGTTCCTTTATTTCCCTATTATGTTTCTGTCTGCTAGTCTTGTTCAGTGGTGAGAATGGGGTGTGACATCTCCCACTATAAGTGTGTGGCGTTTTATGTGTGATTTATGTCTTTGTAATGTTTCTTTTATGAATGTGTGTGTGTACCTTTGTGTTTGGGGCATAGGTGTTCAGAATTGAGACTTAATCTTGATGGATTTTTTCCCTCAGAGGACTATGAAATGTCGTTCCTCATTTTTTTTAATAAAATTTAGTTGTAAGTTTAGATATTCTGATAGCTTGTTTCTTTGGTCCATTTGATTGGTACTGTCTTTGAAGTTGAGGTGTGTTTATTGTATGCAGCAATGTCTTCATATCCAATCTGTTAGCCTGTGTTTTTTTTTTATAGGAGAGTTAAGACCATTGATATTGAGGAATCTTAATGACCATTGGTTGTTGATTTTTGTTTGTTTTGGATTTGTTGTAGTTGGTATTGTGTGTGGATTTTCCCACTGTTTCTTTTGAATTGGGATTATCTATTGCCTATGTTTTTGTGAGTATAGTTAACTTCCTTAGGTTGGAGTTTTCCTTCCAGTACTTTCTGTAGGGCTGGATTATTGGATATGTATTGTTTAAATCTGGTTTTGTCATGGAATATCTTGTTTTCTCCATCTATAGTGATTGAAAGCTTTACTGGGTATAGTTGTCTGGGCTGGCATCAGTGGTCTCTTGGTGTCTGTAGAACATCTATCCTGGACCTTCTGACTTTCAGAGTTTCCATGGAGAAGTCAGGTGTAATTCTGATAGGTCTGCCTTTATATGTTAGTTGGTCATTTTTCTTTTACAGCTGTTAATATTCTTTCTTTATTCTGTGTGTTTGGTATTTTGATTATTATGTAGTGAGGAGATTTTTTTTGTTTGGAGGTCCAGTCTTATTTGGTGTTCTGTAAGCTTCTTGTACTCTCATAGGCATGCCCTTCTTTAGGTCAAGAAAGTTTCCTTTTATGATTTTGTTAAATATGTTTTCTGCACCTTTGATCTTGATCTGCACCTTTGAGCTTGTCTTTTTCTCCACCATTATTCTGAAGTTTGCTCTTTTCTTGGTATCCCATGTTTCCTGGATATTTTGTGTTAAGGATTTGTGTTTTCATTGTTGCATCTATTTCAGTTTTCAAGTCTTGAACTGTTTGAGTCATTTTCTTCCTGTGATTGTTCCCCCCCCCCCAGGCTTTCCTTCTGAGATTTGCTGATTTTTTTCCCCATATTTTGGTTTGTCTTTCATCTGTTTCTTCCATTTCTTTAAGGGAGTTTTTCATTTCCTCTGAAAGGGCCTCTACCATCTTCTTAAAGTTATTTTTAAGGTCATTTTCTTCTGCTTCATCTGTGTTGGGACGTTCAAGTCTTGCTGGTGTAGATCCCCTAGTCTCTGGTGGTATCATATTACTGTTCCTGTTGAATGGGTTCTTATTCTGCCGTCTATCCATCTCCTCCTCCTGTGAGTGCAGGTGGGGCCTGTTTCTTAGGTGGTTGATCTTCCTCTCCCAGTGGGACAAGGAAAAAGGCTCCAATGGTGGGAGATGCAGTGCTGGATGATTTGGGCCTTCCCCCAGTTCTCTGGCCATTTGCAGGCAGGATGGGTTGATGTGCTCTAGCCAAGGGCTTCTAATGAGGAGAGGGGGGAGCAGGAGAAGCCCCAGCATGCACCTCTCCCTGTGGGGGAGGAATCAAGGCTCAAATTGTTTTGGGGTTCTCCACTAGTCTCTTTGTATTTAATTTGATGTTGTTAGAAATTGCTTCATTTGGTGTTAGGTTTGTCCCTGTAGAACTTTTATCAAGAAGTGTTGGATTTTTGTCAAAAGCCTTTCCTCCATATAATGTGGTGACAATGGAGTGTTATTTTTTTCTGTATGATTGTTTATATGATGGATTACATTTCTTCATTTTTGAATCTTGACCCATCCCTGCCTGTCTTGGATGAAGGCTACTTGGTCATCATGGGTGGGTGATCTTTTTGCTGAGTCCTTAGAGTTGGATTTTGAGTATTTTGATGACCATTGATGAAAAACTTGTCTTTGATTCCGTTTGTTGTGTCTTTATGTTATGTGGGTTTCAGGATATCTGTGGCATGGAGACCAGGGTGGGTTGCTCACATATTCTCAGAGGTGAAGTGTCCACAATAGACTATGCCCAACAGAAAGGAACTCTATAATGAGCTGATGGCCATAGAGCAGACTTAGTCTTTAGTCTGGATGCTATATAAGCATTGCCTGAGCAGGCCTGAGACAAAGTTCATACACAGACAGACCTTGGTGCATCCTGCTAAGGGATTGACTTGACAGACGCTGCATTTATCACTCTTGTTATGAATTTCTTATATTTTTGGTTGTGAGCATAGACTTTAATGCCTGAGCCATCTCTCCTGCCCATCTTGTTATGAATTTTATACTTTCCATTCCATCTTTCTTTTTTTTTCTTTGCCAGTTTGGAGTTGAGGTAGTTGTTTAATCCAAAGGAAAGTGCCTAGGAGATAAGCATTGCTGTGAAAATCTACTTGTTCCCATTTCACCCTAAGGGAGCTCTGCAGTGATAATTGATGACTTGGTAGGAAGTGAACTGTGAATACTTGGATTCCTATTGCCATCCTGACTGTATTCTGGATCTCTGGTCGGTTGTTGAGCTACAACATAGCTAGATATTTTGATGGTCATTTTAGTTTGGTGCAGTTCTGTCTTCTTGTTTATACTTTTCTTTTTAAAAAAAAAAATCTAAATTTGGGCCATTGAGACATGTGTGAACACACATGCCACAGCACATGTGTGAAGTTCATAGGACAAGTTGGAGATGTGGATTCTCTCTTGGGTATTGACCTCAGGCCCTTGGAATGGTTGCTTGTTCCTTTCCTTTTTCACTGAGCCAACTAGCTGGTTTTTGTTATAAACTATTTTCTAACACACCTATTTGAATATATTGATTGTAATTGCTCTATTTTCATTTCTGGAGTAGAGAATACTGGGTACTAATTCTAGAACACTCCAGTGCTTGACAACCTTCTGTCCACTGAGTTTTAAACAAAAAAGTTATTTTGAGTCAGGATCTGATTAAGTTGCTCAAGTTTTTTTGTCAGTTTTGTCTGTAGCCATACCAGGTTTTAATCTTGTGATGATCCTGCCTTAACCTTCCATATGGTGGGTTTTCAGGATGTACCACCACTTCAAGCTGTCAATTCATGTGAGAAATTAACAAATTGAATCTGCCTTCTTTTAAAAGTATTTTAGCTAAAGATATATCAAGTACAGTTTTTAAAATCACCTTTTGATGTCATATATATATTCTCAGATGCCATGGTGAAAGCACCATTGGAACATGACTTTTGTGACATGACTTTTGTGTCCTGCCCAAGGGCTGACTTGGGGGGGGGGGGGGCTGGTCCAGTGCTTGAGTGAGCATCAAGAAGGAGTCAAGGGGACCAGGCTCTTCATGGCCACTGTGAGCTCTGTCTGAAGAATCTTGTGTTGCTTTTTCCAACATTACTAAATTGTCTTTCCACTGACTATCTCATTCTCCACCTACTAATTATATATCAGAGGTGTACATTTTAAGGAACTTAAGCATGATTCTCTGTATTGCTTTGGAGCCTGTCCTGGAACTTGCTCTGTAAACCAGGCTGGCCTCAAACCTGCCTCTGCCTCCCAAGTGCTGGGATTAAAGGCATGCACTACCAAATCCTGGCAACATCTTATCCCCATATCCTCACCCTGGTCACCTTCCCTTTTGTGGCTCTATTTGTTGGTCTTTGGTGTAATAGACCTTTTGATGCCCTGTCTCAACCTCCCACATGCAAGCATCATAGGCCAGTGTCACCACAGAAGGCTGAAAAGGTGTTATTGATTTGAATACCAAGGTGCAGCTGAGAGAGGTGTGAGATAATATAGATGAGCCTTTTTAGAATTGCTGCATCATAGTAAATATCATTTAGGTATTTTTTTTTAAACAATGATTCATTTGTGCTTTATTTCATCAAGAGAAGAACCAGATGTTGGCTTTCTTCACATCAAAAAATAATTTTGCATTTTAAAGTTTGGGATGTATTGCATAATGCGCTGGATCAAAAATCTATTTGAAAAATATATATTTATGTAAGAAAAAGATTCAGGTTGTTTGCATGTAAAACATAAATGATAAGTTTCTTTTGTCTTTGATTCTGTGTTTTGGGGAAAAGTTTGACAAATCTTGCAGGCTAATTTGTTCTTTGTTGGAAGTAATACAGCAATCTCATGCTTTGCCTATGAAAGAATACCCTCACATAATCAGGCTGCAGTGTTGATTCAGAAGCAGCATCCTACCCTTAATACTGTCAGTTTGGAGCCATCAACATGAAAACTCTTGCTAATAATGAAATGGCACTAGATAGGAACCAGTCAACCAATGAGTGTGTGGCTTCCGCAATAGGCTCGAGGCTTGTTTGTTTGTTTTTGTTTTGTTTTGCACCATTGATTGATTTTTTTAAAATACATGTTTATTTTTTTCTTCCATCCAAAGCATTCTAGGTAACAGCACTGACTCTTTAAGACCACCATTTTGATACTAATCTTAATGTTCAGGATGCTGGCACATCCTTTGCCCTTATTTTTGTTTTTTTGTTTTGTTTTGTTTTGTTTTGCATCAATGAAAGTGTTGTTTGTCAGGGACTCATATGCAGATACTCTGGCCTTGTGGAGATCATGGAAAAAGCTTGTGTGGGGGGGGCATAGTTCAGCTGTGGGATTGGAAGTGGTGCTGATGCTTCTTCCCAGCTTATTGTCATACCCCTCTGCTCTATTCCACTGTATGCAGTGGGTACTCCACAGGCGTCTGAGGATTTGACATGCTGGCTGAAACAGCTGGTCCTCTGAAATATCCCAGGAGAGATTCTGATAGGGCTGACAGGCGTTCATGGGCTACCAATAAAAGGTATTTGGATTTTTTTGGTTAAAAGGAAAACTTTTCTTTCACACTTTCAAGTACAGATATATATATATATATATATATATATATATATATATATATATATATACACACACACACACACACACACACACACATATGTATGTATGTATACACACACACACACACCTGGTTGGCACTTTCACTGATAGTTGAGTCATTGGGCTGTCAACAGCTGTCTGACATGTAAACTTTAAACCAAACTCACTCACATTCCCTTCAGATTGTCTAGAGGCTTAAAGGGAGGCTCTACCTTCAGAGCTAGAAGTTCCTCCCAGTTAATGTGTCTGAAAAATGGATGTGCTGGGACTTCTCCAGTATTCCCAGGACCAGCTCTGAGATGAGAAGCAGCATTTTTTTTTTTTCAACAACTTTTTAAGCAGATCTCAAGTTTCTTGTGTGAGATAGGGAAGCAAATATAGTTTACATTTGAGGATTTTGTCAATTGTATTCTTTCTATTCTCTCCAGTGAATGGAGATGCTGCAGTCAGCATGTCATACATTAGAGCTCCCAAACCCCACCAACCCACAATAGGATTGTGGCCATTTCTCACCAAGATTTCAGGGTCCATGTATTCTATTGTTCCACAAAATGTGTGTGTGACTGTTCCATCATGAATTGATTCTTTGTATATTCCAAAGTCTGTTAGTTTCTCATGCCCTTGGTTCTTAAGCATGATGTTCTCCAGCTTCAGGTCTCTATAATACGTCCCTTTTGATGTAAATGCCCCAAAGCCATGGAGATTTCAGCCAAGTAAAAGCAAGCTGTATATTCCATGAATATTTCCTCTCTTTCTAACTGCATAAATAGTTCTCCTCCACTGAGATACTCAAGGATGAGGTAGAGTTTTCCACTGGTCTGAAAGGCATAAATTAAATCTACAATGAAGGGATGTTTTACTTCCTCCAGAATATTACGCTTTCCTTTTTGTATGAGCTGTATATCTTTAGCATTTCTTATTGTCATTGTCTTTTTAAGCCCCTTCTTGGAAAACATCTTCCCAGTATTTGCTCCTGTTACTTTTCATATTTGAAAACCCTTTCCATAGCCCCATTTACCAAGTACCTGATGTAGCTCAAAAACATTTCGTTCTGATTTTTTTTTTTTTCTGGCCCAGTGTTCACACTAGATTCTGAGATTATAAATTTCTCACAGTGTCCCATGCCAAATTTATATGGTCCAACTCCCCCATGGTCCATGCTTTCATTTAACTGCCCCCCCCCCACTCCAGCTCATACTCAGAGTCTGAGTCTTCTGGCTGCTTCAGGTCTGTGCCAGACACCGTGCCATGTCCTCTGCTCTCCTGTCTCAAAAGTCAGGTGCTGGGTAATAGCTTCCACCTCTGTCTTCATCTCATGGGCCTGGACCTGCCCCAGACTCCACTGTTGCTGCACAAAGGTTTCTTAGGCCAATAGGAGTCCAAGTCATGATGCCTGTTACATGATTAGATTTTTTCATTTGCAACAGTTAAAAGATTTTTAAATTACTCATTTTTCTTTTATTTTTTCCGTTCTTCAGGAATTTATCATATATCTATTATACTTTCATTTAATCAGAACATTTAATTAGTTGAGCATGTGACCTCACACCTAGTATTTTGAGGCAACAGCAGAAGTCAAGACTAACATGATCCAAATTGTGATTAATATTTTTTTCATGTTATTTTCTTGTATCTATGTGTGTCTTGTGAAATCTTGTGAAGCTGACTGGAAAAGTAATAGACTAATTTTTTTTTTTTTTTTGACCAAACTTTTCATCTGTGGAACACACATGCCACAATACATAAGTGTCAGTGAGAGGACAACTTGAGAATTGGTTCTTCTCATATGGGAAGCAAATTTAGATGTTGGCCTCAAGCTGAGCCTTCTCCCTGATTCTAGTTATACATTATGAGAAATATGTGAGTGTATCTTGTTTTATTTTGTGGGGAGTAGCCTGTGTGTAGATTCCTTTGTTTGGGGCATGCATGCTGCTTGTATTAGCATGGCTGGCATCATTGCATGTGTGTTTTATGTGTATGTATGAAGAAATCATGGGTGTGTAGGTTCATAGGAAGCTGGTGTGACAGTGATGTTGTGGATGCACCTTAGTGTGTGTGTGGAGCTCTTGCATTTCTAGGTAGGTCTGGCACTCAAGGAAACTTTACCCCAAATATCAAGTAACAATACACAGCCAGTAGTCTTTATTTCACCTCTCTTGCCCTGGTTCTTCCCTGCTCCTATCCTGTCTACTGCTGCTTTTCCTATACTGTATCCCTGTCCACCATGACCTCCCACTTACTGTGTCTGCCCTCCACAGACTTTCTTCCCATATCCCCTTCAAGGCTTCAGCCACTCCCAGCCTTGGGTTGAGACTCTAATCTGTCTCCACATCCTACACTCTGCCTACATCTATGAAGTTATTGCCGTATACTTAGCAGCAAATGGAATTTTATTACTCTTATCATAGCACTCTCTAATCTTCCAGTCCTACTACTGCCAAAGTTAATCAATTCATAGATTTGTTAATCAATACATATTAATTACATTATTGTACCATTTTACCTAAAGTAAAATATTAAGTTACATACAGAATCACATGCTTAATGCAGTGCCTTAAAAAGAAAATTTCCTTTAACTGAAAAAATGGCAAAATTAGTAATACCACATTGTGAAACTTGTCAAACTTTTCATAGGCTTTCATTACCCCAGAGGTAATGTATCAAATGAGATATGGCAAATGGATGTAATGCACATCCTAATAGCTAGGAGGTGGTGTCCCACTAAGCAGTGAATTTCTGCGCTCAAGACCAGCCTGGTCTACAAAATGAGTTCTAGTACAGCCAGAGCTACACAGAGTAACCCTATCTTGGAGAAAAAAAAAAAAAAAAAAAAACAACAACAAAAAAACCGGGATGTTTTTGATAGGTTGTAATGCTACATCATAATATTGATGTATTTTTAACATTTCAGTGGGCCACTTTATTAAGTAATAAAAAAAAGCTTCATCAGTTATATTACATTTTTATAAAACCTTTTAATATCGTGCAGTTTTCAGTAAATTAGGTGGATAACGTTCTAGATTATATGTCATCAAAACTTCAGGAATCTTTACAACATTGAAACATTATGTCCCTATATCCCTTATATTCCTCAAGGACAGGCCATCATTGAAAGATGTAACAAAACATTAAAACATATTAATTAAACTAAAAAGGTACTAGACAACCCTAATTCTATGAACTCCTAGTATACTCATTATTTACTTAAACTTCTTCAAATTGTAATGATAATCATCTTATGCCTGCTGAAATTCTTAAATTTTATATTTAATATTTCTTACTTTATTCATAGATCCCAAGTTCCCTCTCCCTCCCATCCTCTTAGTCCCCCCACAGACCACCCCATCCCATTCCCCATCCACTCTTCATGGAGGGGGAGGCTTTCCATGAGGGATCATCAAAGTTTGTCAAATCATTTGGGGTAGGGCCTAGGCCCTGCCCCATGTCTAAGGGAGGCTAAGGGAGTATCCCTCCATGAGGTATATGCTTCTGAAGTCTGTGCCTTTTGCTGCCCTGGAAATCTCTACACAGACCAGGTTGACTTGGAAATCACAGAGTATCACCTACATTTGCCTCCTGAGGTTTGGGGTTAAAGGTGGACCCCACCATACCCATGTTATCTATCCTTTTTTTAAGTTAATAATTTTGATAAAATTTGTTGATGTTATTGTGTTATTCTCTTTGCATGTCTCTCTGTATTTATCACTGTGCACTTCTCCTGCAATGCCCTATTCTGTTTTGTGGGCACACTTATAAAGAGCATGATTATCCTTTTGTGTTTCTGTTTAAAATGTGTTGGTGACTGCTTTTGGTATTTTAATACTCATAGAATATAACTAAACAATAAATTAGGTAAATGTGTACTCAATGAAGTGTACTTTTGCAACACAGTCAGTCTCACCATTTCTATTATGTACAATATGGGATACTTTAGGATGCAGTGACCTATGAGGATGTGCATGTGAACTTCACTCATGAAGAGTGGGCTTTGCTGGATCCTTCCCAGAAGAGTCTCTACAAAGATGTGATGCTGGAAACCTATTGGAATCTCACTTCTATAGGTAGGAATGTGAGATTTCTGTCAGGTTTTAACTTAAGGGGACAAGCCTTTTTGGAGATTGTTGTTCTTGTGTGAGATTGAATGGAAAAGAGAAAGAATCTAGTGAGTAAATCGGGCATTGTTCAAAGATTCATAAAAGATGATAATTTCAGTTGTGCCTAATTTCCAGTGATATAGCTCATATATTTTATGGTACTGTATTTTAGGTTACCAATGGGAAGACCACAGTATTGAAGAACATTGTCAAAGTTCTAGAAGACATGGAAGGTAATTTGCATGTGCAAGCTGACATATATGGACATATTTGGAAGAAATGTAGTGTACCCTGAACTTTTTAAGAAAAGCAACAATGTAAATTAGCACAGCTTTGTGATGATTATTATATTGTCACAACACCATGTAGTCCAATGGCAGGAAGCTGTTTGGAAAGCATTCCTTTAAGAATAAGACAAGGAAACAATGCCATAATATGTCACAATTTTAATCATAGCTACATAAGTGGGATATTGTAGAACTGTCCATCCATTTATTGTTGTGCCATTCAATCATTATATAAGACATTGATAAGGGGATTGCAGTATTCTAAGATCTTTAATAAGCAAATCTTCCACATTAAAGCTAGTGTTCTTTATATGCATGTAGTCAGTGACTTAACCACAGTTCAGTGAGAGGAGCACTTCATGAGAGACAAGAAATGTATAGTGGTGTAGAAACCTGAATTCATATACCACATCTCTGAGGCACAAAATGTTAGACTAATGTGAATGTAATGTGAAAACATTTTATTTGATATTCTTCCTTTAATAGGCATATCAACTGTCAGTATGGATACAAGCCATGTGTGCATCAGGGATATGGAAAGAAGCAGGCTGCTACCTCTGTGTTTCCTGGAACAATTAGAGGATATGATGTAATCACTACTGTGAGAAAATATGATTGTGAAACAAGTTTACACTCTAACTTTGAAGAAAAAACTTACGAGAACAAGGAAGATGGAAATTTACCTGTCTGTACTGGTTCACTTTGCATAAGTAGTGTGATTCACAGTACAAGAAAATGTTATGTATGTAATCACTGTCCTAACACTCTGAGTTCTTCCAGTTCTTCTCAAATACATGAAAATACTCATTTGGCAAGAGGAAGTGAAAAATGTGAGCTTTGTACTAAAGAGTTTAACCATCACATGTATCTTCAAACACACAAAACAACCATTAATGAAGAGTATTTGTATGACTGTAAAGCCATTAGGTACGATTCCTCTTTATACCAAAGAACTCATTGGGAAGAAAAACCTTGTGAGTATAATCAAAGTGATAAAGTCTCTGAATATCATAGTCTTCATCAAGTACATACACCTCATTCTGTAATGAAAAAGTATGAGTATCAGCAATATGATAAAACCGTTGCAAGTCCCACTTATCTTCAAATATATAAAAGAATTCTTGCTGGAGAGAAACCCTATGAATGTAATGAATGTGGTAAAGCCTTTGCAGAAAAGAGTAATCTTCACAGGCATGAAAAGGGTCATACTGGAGAGAAACGCTATGGATGTAATCAATGTGGTAAAGCCTTTGCACACAAGTATAAGCTTCTCATTCATGAAAGAATTCATAATGGAGAGAAACCTTACGAATGCAATCAATGTGGTAAAGCCTTTGTAGAGAAGTGTAATCTTCTCAGTCATGAAAGAAGTCATACTGGAGAGAAACCCTATGAATGTAATCAATGTGGTAAAGCTTTTGCACAGAAGAGTTCTCTTCACAATCATGAAAGAATTCATACTGGAGAGAAACCCTATGAATGTAATCAGTGTAATAAAGCCTTTACACAGAAGGGTAATCTTCGAAGTCATGAAAGAATTCATACTGGAGAGAAACCCTATGAATGTACTCAATGTGGAAAAGCTTTTGCACAGAAGAGTAATCTTCTCAGTCATGACAGAAGACAAACTTGCAGGAAACCTTATGAATATAGTCAAAGTGCTAATTCCTTTGCACAGAACAATAATCTCATTCATGAAAGAAGTCATACAGCAGAGAAACCCTATGAATGCAATCTGTGTGGTAAGGCCTTTGCAAGGAAGAGTCATCTTCACAGTCATGAAAGAATTCATACTGGAGTGAAGCCCTATGTATGTAACCTTTGTGGGAAAGCCTTTGCACACAATAGTCATCTTCGGAGTCATGAAAGAATTCATACTGGAGAGAAACCCTATGAATGTAACCAGTGTGATAAAGCATTTTCACGTAAAAGTCATCTTCACAGGCATGAAAGAATTCATAGTAGAGAGAAACCTTGTAGATATAATCAATGTACTAGAGACTTTGCATTTAACAGTCACCTTCAAATAAAAGAAAACTCATACTGGAGACAAGTCCTATGAATGCAATCAGTGTTCACAGGCAAGAAAAAATCAACTTGACAAAAATGTTATGAATGTGATCAGTGTGGTAGAGCCTTTGCACATTGACATATTCTTCAAGATCAAGAAAGCATTCAAACTGATGAAAATCTCCATGAAACTAATAAATGAGGCCAAGTCTTACTGTCACGTACATTTTCCCTACAGACTTATCTCACTGCTGCTTCAGTAAGATTAGTAGAGCCATTCCATAGGAAAAATGTTGTCTCTTTTTCAAGTTGTACACATATTCCAAGAATACAGAAACACATGATAATTTGAGTAATAAAATGTATTTGCAATAGAAAATTTTATTTATCCTCTTGTTCCATTATTTTTGGATCGTGGTATTAGATTGCAAGGTTAAGTACTTCTTCTAATCATATTCTCAGACACACAAATGAATGGCAGAGAATTTTAGCAGTGAGGAAATGTGATTGTCAGAGCTTGCAGTGAATGGACCTCCACCATGTTGAAAAGCCAAACTTGGTGGAGCCAACAGGCAAAGCTGCCATTTTGATCCTAGCCAAGCCCACTTACCAATTTAAAACATTAATCAGTGATTACAGATTTGCAATAAAGACAGATTTAGACTCCCCCCCCCCCAAAAAAAAAACCTCTAAATGAGTCAAAGTATGTTTAAAAACTGTCCATCTGGCTTTAAAAAAAAAAAAAAAAAAAAAAAAAGTGTGTAGACCAGTATTAAAATAAATAGTTAAAAAATAAAGCCTTAAAAGATAAAGTAAAAATGATATAAAAGAAAAAAGCCACAAAAACATGGGAAATACACAGGGAGTCTTGATTATGTATATTATAGTGATGATTTTGAATTTTTGATGGCTGGCAGGCAAGAGACAGCTGCTGGGAGACATGGGATTAGAAGAGATAGTAATAAAATATACCAATCTAAATATTTTTAAAATGCCTTATCTTTAAAACATAAGTCAAAAAGTATATTTGTAAAATGCAAATAAAAAGATGCATTGCTTTGGAGAAGTGGTTTTGCCTTTCCACAGGAAACAAGAGCCTATGGATTTGTTCCAGGTTAAGATGGACCAACTTTGATTAAGGAGACCTTCTCAAACTTGACAGATGATATCTATTAGCACAGGTTACCACTGTCCTCCCAGCACTTTTTCATTATCTCAAAATTTTGTCAGGGATCATAAAGGTACTTCATCCACAAACAGCACAAGCAATTTGGAGAAAATGACATCCACATCCCTAAGAGTTGGGGCTTATGCATGATCTTTGGTTATTTGGTGGATAATGGATATTTGAGATAGATTATATATATATATATGTGTGTGTGTGTGTGTGTGTGTGTGTGTGTGTGTGTGTGTGTGTGTGTATGAATATAGGATGTAAAGATCATTAATCTCAGATATTTTGCATTGGCATGGATTTTTCTGTATCAGTACAAATTTAAAAGTACTGTGTTCATACTGCATATCTTTCTATTTTTGCTTATGATATTACCTATACAGCTGATACCTATATAGCTTGTTTAATTATGCAATATGAAGTTTTGATCCTTAAAATCTAATTCAGGATAATAAAGTAATACAAGCTAATAGTCACCCATATCTATTAAACTTGTACTCATGTTACTTAGGTTTCCAAGGTAATGCAAAGATATATGTCATATAGGTACTATTGAAACACTTCAGAGACCTATAGAATATGGCATTTAAAATGTTTTAAGACCTTAGACTTTCTCAACTGTGAGACATGTCTACTGGCAGTACCAATTACTTCAAGAGAATAATGTGCATCAAAAAAGCTCCTTATAGAGTTTGCTTTCAATGTAGCAAGGCTAGCCATTTGAACAAGAGACTGCTCTTGTCTGAACTGCTTGACTGTATGTAGAGAAAAATGACTGATAAACTGCAAATTATAGGTGGGACAGCTTCAAATTTCCTGCTTCATTGAGAAATTTGCCAGATACTCTAGGCCTGTAGGCTGAAGATGGATACCCCAATGTTACAGAACAACTTTGGGTGACCATCCAGTCAGGCAGATATCACTGACATTTTTAGAGTTTTGGAAGTTACTTACAATTCATTTAGCAGTTTCTTGGGTAATATTATCTTTGATGGAGTTGAAGACCAGATAGCTATAGTTACAGTTTTCCTTAGTTATGACAAAAGATAAAGTAGATATAAAACTTTAGAATTGCAAAGATATAATAGAGTATTTTTTAATTTATTCAAATACAAATAGACTAAATATTATAACTGTACCTTTTTTGATTAGACAGAAAGGGGGATAGGATGTGGTATGTCCCTCTGTATGCTGTGAATATGTTTTATTACCATTGGTTAATGAAGAAGCTGATTAGGCCAATAGCCAGACAGAATAGATCCAGATGGGAAATGTAAGCAGATATATGGGGAGAAGTGTAGAGTCAGGGAGATGCCAGTCAGCCACCAAGAAAGCAATTGCCAAACAGCAATGTTTGCTGTGTGCTCCATTGCAGGTACTAAACTGTGGAACCATGCAAAAATTCATTTTATTTTTTTAAGATTTAATTCATTATTCTTGTCTTTGTGCATGCACATGTAGAGTGTAATTTGGATCAGATGACAACCTATTTGATGCAGTCCTATTCTCCTACCATATGGGTCATAAGAACCAAACCACATCTATCAGTCTTGGCTGTAAGCCTTGGTCATTTTTGTTAATCGTTGCTTTTGAAGTTTTCTTTTTAAAACAGGCTCAAAGTTCAGCCTGACCTTGAAATCACAATGTTTCTGCCCTCACTTCCTATATTGCTGGAACGACAGGTTTCGATATCATGCCCTCTCTATGCAGAGGCCTAGTGAATGAATGCTGGGTTATTGCTGTATAGAATGAGACCAATCTGAGCTGAAAACATTTATGTAGCTGACATTTTGATACACTGGTCCACACTAAGACCTCATCTTGAAAACAAAAACTTCAAAGGAATAAAAATTTTTGTTAGAAGATGTTGTGTGTATCTATTTTAAGACAGTTTCTCACTTGCCTAGGCTGATCTAGAACCTACATTGTAGCCCTTGAACTACTCCTTGGCCTCAGCCACCTAAATACTAGGAGAACATGTCTGGACTACCAAGGGAGGAAGTCAGACACAGAAAGGCTTAACTATGTGTCTGGGAACACCTACTAGTAGCCAGAGATCTCTGGCAAGGTCAGAATTTCCCTAGATTCAAGTCAATCCAGAACTTTCCTTGAGGTGGAATGCTCTAAGTTCAGTTTGGAAGGATAAGAAGAGACCCAGGATCCAATTCTCTTTTGAGTCTAAATATCCTGAGACTCCTACATGGGTTAGGGTTAGAAATGCCATATGAGGTCATGGCCATGGCCAAGTTGCAGCTTTAGTGGCCTCATATGGAGCTGAAGAAACATGCCAGAATCCAAACTGCCCAAGAGTCCCTGGACAAGAACAAGGAAAATGTCAAAAAGGATGGTTCCCTCCTGCTCACAGTTGGGGCCCAGTAAACTGAAATTACACAAAATTGAAGAACCTTCCAGATGCCGAGGTACTGCAAAAGCCTCCCAATTCTCACATAGGAAATAGGCAAAGAGAAGGAAGAGAGTCTCTAAGCAAGTCTGGTTATGCTCTAATTGGTTATTGTAATTATGATAACAAGTGTAGTTTATATCATTCTTAACAGCTGTACAGACAGGGATAGCTTGTTCGATTCAGGCTGGTAAACTTGCCTCAAGAACATTTCCCTCCTTCAGCCACCTATGGCCACTGAAGTTGGGGTTCTGATTCAGATGAAGCAGTTTGGTGTGGGCTCAGGTCTGTTGAGAACACAGCTCAGTTGTTCAGTCTCCATCATTTACCTCTGCAAGGGGCCACCTTCTCTGGCCTGCAGGATAATGAATGGGATTCATCATACACTGGGAGACCAGCCTGGGACCTTACCAATGGTGTGCAGCTGACCTCATCACACCATGGCTATCCACAGTCTTCCCACCTGATTCCCATCACTCTTTAGTAGCTGACATGACACAACTTCCATTATGCCACCTACATCCACCCAGAAGTATTAGCTCACTCTGAATGGGATCACTGGGTGATAGCAGAGTTTGGGTAAGTAGGGACAGAAGATAGTTTCAGCTTTTGGACCTAAAATTCAGGTATGACAGTACACAGGAAATCAGGAAATGTTGTGGCTCAGTGGTAAATACCCTGTATAGAAAACCCCAATTAAGATCTTGAAGCATTTCTTATGGTAAAGTCTCTGCCTAGAATTCCCAATGAAGCACTTGGTGCATGGCTTAGTCCTATAGATGTTTGTCATATTTCTATGTATTTCTAGCTTGTTTTCCATTGTGACATAAAAGAAATGTGGGGGTGTTTTTAATTTACTATATTTTATTTCATCTGTATGTATATTTTGCATCCATGTATGCTTGGTGTCCATAGGAGAGAGGAGAGTGCATTAGATTCCCTGCAACAGGATGTAAGCATGATTATGTACCTACAGTGTAGTGCTTGGAATAAAATTCATGTCTTCTGGTAGAAGAGTAAGGAGACTTAACTGCTGATCTAGCTCTCCAGTCCTGAACTTGACAGATAATCAAAATTTTGTGTGTCAGCATGTTGCTAGAGTTTCTTGTCCCATTGGGTCCCAATGTTTCACCCCCAAATGAACACATAGAGATGGTGTATTATTATAAAACTGTTGGCCAATGGCTAGAGCTTCCCACTGGCCAGCTCTTTCCCTATTATCAACCCTTTCCACCAATCTAAGCATTTCCATGCAGTCCCATCTCACTGGAGAAGGATCCAGACTCATAACTACCTCATCTTCCACATGGCATCTCCTCATGGTACTTCTCTTTACCTGCCTTTCCCAGAATTCTCCTCATCTCCTAGTCCCACCTATCTTCTTGCCTCTATTGGCCAAACTGTCTTATTCATCAACCAATAAAAGAAATGTATATACAGAAGGACATCCCCCACCATCCCCTCTTCTGTCTAAGTAAAAAGAAGGGTTTTAACTTTAACATAGTAAAATTATATATAACAAAACAGTTACCAAGTAAGAACTATAGTTAACAATATTTAGTCCATTAACATTGGGCAAGATTAAGAAAACATTCCATCGTCTATCTTTGTGAGTCTAAAGTTTTATATGTAACTTAACTTTTATCATAACTTAGGAAAACCATAACTATGTGTCTTCAACTCCATCAAAGACTCCAGAATGATAGTATATAAACTCTAGAATTGACAGAGACATCCGGCTGCCTGGGCCATCACCCAAAGTTTCTCTGTAACATTGAAGCATCCATCTTCATCCCATAGGCCACAGTGTGTCTGGCAGACTTCTCAGTGAAGAAGAAAATTTTGAAACTGCCTGCCTATATTGGCAGATTGTCAGTCCTTTTTCTCTGTGTCCTGCAGAATGTCTGGCAAACTCTTCCATGATGCAAGAACCCCACAGGTCTGTCCCATCTTGTTCGTGCTGAGCACTTTCCTGTGGGTTCTGTATGTCCAGTTTGGATAGCATACATTGAAACCATTCAGGCAAGAGCAGTTTCTTGCCCAAATGGCTAGTCTTGCCATATAGAAAGCAAATTCCATAACTCTTGCCCAAATGGCTAGTCTTGCCATATAGAAAGCAAATTCCATAACAAGTTTCCTCAATCCCCATCCTCCTTTCTGACACAATTGATATTGCCAAGAGCAGTTGTGTCTCTTTGCCATGAAAAACCCTAAACCATTTTTAAATGCCATATTCTGTAGGTCTTTAAAGGTTTGAAGACTATCCATTTTAAATGTATCTCTGTATATCTAAAAAATCTAACTAACAAACTAGAAGTTTTGGCTATTATAGGTGACTATAATCATTTTTAAATGATCTGTATAAACAATACCTAAACAAGAGTAGAAATATACATATAACACAATTTCCCTTATATTTGTATCAATAAACCAAAATCCATACCAATGTATTCATTTCTATATCATATCCCATTTTTTTATTTTTTAATTATTAAACTATTGGTTGATGACTAGGGCTTCCCACTGGCCAGCTCTCTTGCAATATCAACCGATTTCTACCAATCCAATATTTTCCACGTGGTCCCATCTCACCAGTGTTGTCTATTGTATAATGTCTCTCTGCAACTCTCATTCCTTTCAAATTAGCACTTAAAAATTTAAAGTTAAAAAACTGTACAGTCTGTCTCTGAGGGTCTATATTACCCCTTTCTCTTTATTAAACATATTTTTTAGACTGAGATCCTATCTTTCTGCAACTGCTTGCCCTGTAGGATTTTGTGGTATGCTTGGAGTAGGCTTTATATTGTAATATGAAAAACTGTTTCATTTTACTAGAGAATATGCTGGAGCATTGTCAGAGTTAATTTCTACAGATGTCCCAATGACGGCCATACTTCTAATAGATGAGTGATTATGGAGTCATCCTTTTCAGAATTCAAAGCAGTTGCCAACTGATATTCTGAATCAATGGTATTGTATATGTATTTTAATTTTCCAAATTTGGCAAAATGAAACACATCCAATTGCCAAATTTCATTTATTTGAGTGCCCTTAGAGTTACATAATGCAGGTAGTAGAGTATAGTTATAAAAAGAACAAGTAGGACACACTCATAATTTCCTTGGCTTGTTGCCAAATGATGTAATTTTTTTAACCCTTGCTATTAATGTGCTTTTTTTGAAATTCTGAGGCTTCTATCATAGTTCCTACCAATAGCTGATCAATTTCATCATTACCTTGTGCTAGAGGGTTTAGTAGACCCATATGGGATCTGATATGTGTTATAGACAAGGGACGATTTCTATTTTTTATTATGTATTGTAATTGAATTGAAAACAAAGTTAATTCAAAACCATCTGGAATAAGTTCAGCAGTCTCAGTATGTAAAACAATGCTTTCTGCAAATTGAGGGTCAGTAACTATATTAAGAGAGTCTGTAAAATATGATAATACCATTAGAATTGCACATAATTCTGGTTTTTGAGCACAATCATAAAGGCTTTACTTAAATTTCCTGACTTATAACTTGCCTTTTCTGTTTTTTTTTTTTTTTTTTTTTTTTTTTTTTTTTTGCACCACTATAAAATGTAGAAGCTTCAGAAATTGGTGTTTCCCTGTACAATGTGAGAAAGGATTCAATTAGTTCTCTTTATAAAGAAGTCTCTTGGTTTGGGGATATTCCAGACTGTAAAGAGCCCATTAGTTGAATCACCTTATCAATAGCTCTTAGATTTGTTACTATTCTCCATATTCCAGATTTATTTAAATGACAAATATCAGAATTCCCAGGACTTGTCAACTCTTTGATATATTGAGCATTTAGCTGCTCATGTACCAACTGTGTAAGGCCTGTAATTTTTCTCATATCAAAGGCCACTGTTCCACCCAGACAGGTTTGTCAGTTTACTGTGTCAAATGTAGGGCTGTTGGTAACCTTGAAAGATCAGCAGCTGTTGTGCTCTGTCTACATACAACCCAGATGGTTATTGATTGTTCTTTCTAACTGCTTTTAGTATTTTCCCCAGAAACATATGTTAGTTTATAGTTTGTTTCTGAAATTAGAGAAATGTTAATCTGGGTAGTTCATTGCTATATCAAGTCATTGCTATGATAACCACACATGGCTTCAATTTCCTGTCCTGTCCTTCTGGCCTTATACATTTTACATATCTCATGCATTCTTTTACCTGAGATATAGTTCCAATCCCTAAAAAGTAAACATTTACCTCCTGAAGAGGCCAATTTGAATGCCAAATTTTTGGTGCAATTATGTTACATCTGCCCCTGTTTCTGACAAACCCTCAATTAAAATGTTATTTATTTGTATTTTTACCTTTGTTCTTTGATCATTTATATGAGTTCACCAAAATATTTCCTTTATGCTTTCTTATGTAATTTTTAATCCTCTAAAGCTGTCCTCATTCAGGGCAGTATGATTTTGCATGATAGGCATTAAGTGTTTTAAGTGTTTTGTGGAGTATTTTCTCCAAAGCTATCAAGGAATGATTGAACCAAATTTGATATGGGGGCCGGCAAAAGGCCCCCTGTGGTATTTCCTCATGGCAAAAAGTTACCTTGCCAGTCTGTTGAGGATCTACATATATTAGTATAGCATTGAAATTTGACACACCTTCTGCATGTTCAAGAATGCTGGGGCCTTATATATGGTTTCCCTCTAGAAAAAATATTGTTCCTAGGGCCTTGGCTGCCACTCAATTTCAGATGATCTTCTTTACCACAATTAAAATATCTAACATTTTGAGGTTTCTTAAAATTTTTAGAAGTCACTTCTCCTATCCAAGGATTATCATAGTTTTTTATATACATTATTATCTTTCTTATTATACATATTGATCCTAGTTCCTCTCCCTCCCTCACTCTCATGCCTCCCCGAAAACTCCAACCCTCCCATCCCCCCACACACACAGGGAGGGTGAAGCCTTCCAGGAGGGTTCATCAAAACCCATCAAGTTATTTGGAGTAGGGACTAGAGCCTCCCTCCTGCCTCTATCTTAAGGGAGTATTCCATGTGCACGTCGTTTCGTGCACATGGGATACATTCTGGTTCCACTGTCAGAGGTTGCTTAGACTGCCCAGGCCTTCTAACTGAGACACAAGTTCAGGGGGTCTGAGTTGGCTCAATGTTGATTTCCCAGCTATCAAGTCTGGGGGTCCATGAGTTCTGCCTTGTTCAGGTCAGCTGTCTCTGTGGGTTTCTGTAGCCTGGTCTTGACTACTTTTGTCATCACTCCTGCCTCTCTGCAACTGGATTCCAGGAGTTAAGCACAGTGTTAAGCTGTGGGTGTCTCCTTCTGTTTCCAGAAGCTACTTGCTGAGGTCTCTATGATGGCATATAACTTAGTTAGCAATCTCACTGTCAGGGAAGGGAATTTAAGGTAAACTTCCCACTGCTGCTCAGATTGTTACTTGGGGTCATCCTTGTAGGTCTCTGAACATTTCTCTAGAGTCAGTTTTCTCTTCAAACCTATAATGGCTCCCTCTATTGTGGTATGTCTGTATTTGTGCTTGCTTGCTTGCTTGCTTGCTTGCTTGCTTGCTTGCTTGCTTGCTTGCTTGCTTGCTTGCTTGCTTGTTTTTTCTCCTCTCGTCTAATCCTCACCCGACTCAATCTTCCTGGTTCCACATGTTCTCTCCTCCCTTTCTCTTTCCCCTACCTCCCTCTCTACTCACTGCCACACCCCCATTCCTAATATGCTCAGATCTTATTCATTTCCCCTCCTATGAGGGACCTTCTGTGAATCTCTTAGGTTCCTCCTTGCATCCTTGTTTCTCTAGCAGTGTGAATTATAGGCTCATAATTCTTTTCTCTATGTCTAAAATCCATATATGAGTGAGTACATGTTCCTTTTTTCGTGACTGGGTTACCTCATTCAGAATGGTTTCTTCTAGTTCCATCCATTTGCCTATGAATTTCAAGATTCCATGTTTTTTTCCTCTATGTAGTATTACATTGTGTAAATTTACCACATCTTCTTTATCCATTCTTCAGTTGAAGGGCATCTAGGTTGCTTCTAGGTTCTTACTATTACAAATAATGCTGCTATGAACATAGTTGAACAGATGTCCTTGTTGCATGGATGTGGATCATCTCGGTATATGCCTAAGAGTGGAATTGTCGGGTCCTGTGGTAGACTGATTCCCATTTTCCTGAAGAACTGCCATATTGATCTCCAAAATGGCTGTACAAGTTTGCACTCCCACCAGGAGGGGAGGAGTGTTCCCCCTTTCTGCACATCCTCAGCATAAGTTGTCATTAGTGTTTCTAATTTTAATCATCCTGGCAGGAATAAGATGGTATCTCAGAATTGTTTTGATTTGCATTCCCCTGATGGCTAAGAATGTTGAACACTTTCTTAAGTGTCTTTGAGCCATTTTGGATTCCTCTATTGAGAATTCTCTATTCAGTTCTGTACCCCAGTTTTTAATAGGGTTATTTGGGTTATGGTGACTAGTTTCTTGAATTCTTTGTATATTATAGAGATCAGCCCTCTGTCAGATGTGGGGTTGGTGAAAATCTTTTACCAGTCTGTGGGCTACCACTTGGTCTTGTCCAACTATGTCCTGTGCCTTACAGAAATTTCTCAGATTGAGGAGGGCCCATTTATTAATTGTTGATCCTAGTGTCTGTGCTACTGGCGTTATATTCAGGAAGCTCGTGGGTACCTCCCACTTTCTTTTCTAAGAAGTTCAGTGTGGCTGGATTTATGTTCATGTCTTTGATCCATTTGGACTTGAGCTTTGTGCATGGCAATAGTCATGGTTCTCTCTGCAGTCTTCTACACACCATCATCCAGTTGTGCCAGTACAATTTGTTGAAGATGCTTTCCTCCTTCCATTGTATACTTTTAACTGTTTTGTCAAAAATCTGGTGTTCATACCTCTCTATTTTTGTGCCATTACCAAGCTGTTTTCAGGACTATAGCTCTATAGTAGAGCTTGAACTGGGGGATTGGTGATACCTCCTGAAGTTCCTTTATTGTACAGAATTCTTTTGGCTATCCTGAGTCTTATGTTTTTTTCCCTATAAAGTTGAGTATTATCCTTTCAAGGTCGGTGAAGAATTGTGCTGGGATTTTGATGGGGGTTCCCCTTGAACCTGTAGATTGCTTTTGGCAAGATTGGCATTTTACTGTGTTTATCCTACCTATACAAGACCATGGGAGATCTTTCCATTTTCTGGTATCTTCTTTAATTTCTTTCTTTAAAGACACAAAGCACTTGCCATATAGGTCTTTAACTTGTTTGGTTAGGGTTACCCCAAGATATTTTATATTGTTTGTGGCTGTTGTAAAGGATTATGTTCCTCTGATTTCTTTTTTCAGCCACTTTATCTCATTCATATGTGTGTGTGTATGTGTGTGTGTGTGTATACATATACATACATACATACATACATACATACATACATACATATTAGGGCTACTGATTTTTGTGAGTTAATCTTGTATCCTGCTTTTTTTGCTGAGGGTGTTTATCAGCTGTGGGAGTCACCTGGTAGAGTATTTTGGGTCACTTATGTAAATGATCATATCATCTGAAAATAGTAACACTTTGACTCCTTCTTGTTGCTCTACCTAGAATTAAAACTATAATATTGAAGAGACATGAAGAGAATGGGCAGCATTGTCTTGTTCCTGATTTTAAAGGAATCGCCTTAAGCTTCTCTCCATTCAGTTTGATGTTGGTTGTTAGTTACTGTATATTGCTTTTATTATGTTTAGGCATGTTCCTGTTATCCAAGATCTCTCCAATACATTGATCATGAAAAGATGTTTGGTTTTGTGAAAGGCTTTTTCAGCATCTATTGAGATGATCATATGACTTTTTTTTTCCAGTTTGTTTATATGGTAGATCACATTGATATATTTTTTAAATGTAGAACAATCTCTGCATCCCTGGAATGAAGCCTACTTGGTCATAGTGGATAATTTCTCTGATGTGTTCTTGGTTTCAATTTGTCTGTATTTTATTGAGTATTTTTGCATCAATGTTCATGAGGGATATCCATCTGTAGTTCTCTTTCTTAGTTGTATCTTTGTGTGGTTTGGGTATCCTTGTAAAAAGAGTTTGGTAATGAACCTTCTACTTGTATTTAGTGAAACAATTTGAGGAGTATTGGTATTAGCTCTTCTTCTGGTAAAATTCTGCACTGACATCATCTAGCCTTGAACTTTTGGTTGGGAGGTTTTTGATGAGTAGTTCTATTTCAATAGTTGTTATAGGTCTATGTAATTTGCTTATCTGCTCTTTATTTACTTTTGGTGATAACTATCCAGAAATTTGTCCATTTCCTTTAAATTTTTTAATTTTGTGGAATACAGGTTTTCAAAGTATGATCTGAAAATTGTCTGCATATCCTCAGTGTCCATTGTTATGTCCCCCTTTTCGATTCTAATTTTGTTGATTTGCATGTTCTCTCTCTGCTCTGCTTTTTTGTTAGTTTGGATAAAAGTTTGTCTATCTTGTTGATTTTCTTGAAAAACCAACTCTTTGTTACATTAATTTTTTTATTGTTTTCCTGGTTTCTACTTTATTGATTCCAGCCCTCAAATTGATTATGTCCTGGCATCTGCTTCTCCAGGGTGAGATTGCTTCTTTTTGTTTTATGGCTTTCAGTTATGCTGTTAATTCTCTAATGTGACTATCCTTCCTCCATTTTCTTCATATTGCACTTAGTGCAATAAACTTTCCTCATAGCACTTCTTTCAAAGGGTCCCATACGTTCTGGTATGTTGTGACCTCATTCTTGTTGAATTCTAGGGAGTCTTTAATTTCCTTCTTTGTTTCTTCTTTGACCAGGTATGGTGCAGTAGCACACTGTTCAGTTTCCATGAGTTTGTAGGGTTTCTGCAATTTGTGTTGTTGTTGAATTCCAACTTTAAAGCATGGTGGTCTGATAAGATACAGGGGACTATTCCAATTTTTATGTATCTGTTGATGTTTGTTATGTTGCCTAGTATTTGGTCTATTTTAGGGAAGGTTCCATGTGGAGCAGAGATGTGTTTGGATGGAATATTCTATAGCTGTCTGTTAAAGTCAATTGGAACATGCCTTCTGTTAGTTCTTTGTTTCTTTGCTAAGTTTCTGTTTGGTGGTCCTGTCTAGTGGTGAGAGTAGGGTGTTGAAGTTTCCCACTATGAGTGTGTGAGGTTTTATATGAGCTTTGAGTTTTAGTAGTGTTTCTTTTACGAATGTGGGTGCCTTTGTATTTGGGGCATAGATGTTTAAAATAGAGACTTTGTGCTGCTGGATTTCTCCTATGATGAATATGAAATGACTGTCTTCATCTCTTTTGATTGATTTTGGCTTGAAGTCTAACTTGTTAGATATTGGATAGCCACACCTGCTTGCTTTTTGGGTCCTTGATTGGAAGATTTTTCCCCAGCCCTTTGCCCTGAGGTAATGTCTGTCTTTGAAGCTTAGATATATTTCTTGTATGCAGCATAAGGATGGATTCTATCTTTTTATTCATTCTGTGTCTTTTTATAGGTGAGTTAAGACCATTAATGTTGAGGGAAAGTAAAGACCATTGATTGTTAATTCTTGTTTGTTTTAGATTTGTTGTTGGCAGTGGTATTGTGGATATATTTTCCCTGCTTTATCCTTTGGGTTCTAGTGAAGTAGGACTATCTATTGCCTATGCCTCTGTGAGAATAGTTAACTTCCTTGGGTTGGAGTATTCCATCCAGAACTTTCTGTAGGGCTGGATTTGTAGATATGTATTGTGAAAATCTGGCTTTCTCATTGAATATCTTGTTTTCTTCATCTATAATGATTGAGAGTCTTGCTGAGTATAGTAGCCTGGGCTGGCATCTGTGGACTCTTAGTACTTGTGGAACATCTATCCAGGATCTTCCAGCCTTGTGAGATTCCATGGAGAAGTCAGGTGTAATTTTGATAGGTCTGCCTTTATATGTAACCTAGCCTTTTTCTTTCACTGCTCTTAATATTCTTTCTTTATTCTGTATGTTAGGTGTTTTGATTATTATGTGTTGAGGGGTCTTTTCTCTTTGGTCCAATCTATTTGGTGTTCGGCATGCTTCTTGTTCTTTCATAGCCATGTCCTTCTTCAGATTGGGAAAGTTTTCTTCAATGATCTTGTTGAATATATTTTCTGCATCTTTGAGCTGGGCTTCTTCACCTTCTTTCATGCCTATTTTTCTTAGGTTTGGTCTTTTCAGGGTGTCCCACATTTCCTGGATGTTTTGTGTTAAGGATTAGTTGGATATAAGATTTTCTTTTGTCAATAAATCTATTTCCTTTGGTTTATCTTCAGCACCTGAGATTCTCTCTTCAATCTCGTGTATTCTTTTGGTTATGCTTGCATCTGTAGTTTCTGATCATTTACGCAGTTTTTCTGTTTCCAGCATTCCCTCAGTTTATGTTTTCTTTATTGTCTCTATTTCAGTTTTCAGGTTGTGAACTGTTTGAATTATTTCCTTCATCTGCTTGATTTTTGTTTTGTTTTGTTTTCTTGGCTTTCCTTACTTTCTTTAAGAGATTTGTTCATTTCTTGCATTTTTTTGCTTGGTCTTTCCCTCTATTTCTTCCAATGTTTTGTTTGTTTTTTCTTCCATTTCTTTAATGGATTTTCTCATATCATGTTTGAGGGCCTCTATCATTTTTATGAAGTTATTTTTTAAGTCATTCTCTTCTGCTTCCTCTGCTTTGGTGTGTTCAGGTCTAGTTGGTGTAGAGTCCCTAGATTTTGGTGGTATCATGCTTGTCTTTCTATTGTTAGGTGTTTTCTTGTATTGCCATCTTCCTATTGCTTTTTCCAGTGGGTGCAGGTGGAGTCTCTCTGTCTCTTCCCTACTTTCCTAGTGGGCATAGGTGGGCTAGGAATTCCATGTCTATAACTCTGGATGGTCCAAGCTCTCTAGGAAGTCTCTCTTCTGGCAGAGGCCAGGCAATGGGGGTCAAACAACAGACAGGCAGGGATTCAAGGTGGTCCCGCATGGATAGGTGAGTCACAGCAGATCCAGGAAGTTCCCTGGAGGTGGAAGGGTTGTTGGACCCACACTTTGGTCCAGTACTCAACCAGAGCAGTGGAGCAGCGGCCCCATAGGACACAGGGTAGGGGGAGGACAGGATCTGGGTGGGGTGGTTTGTGGATCAGAGTACTAGGGCTGTACTATCTTTGGATAGGATATAGGGGTGAGTGAGATTCAGGGCTAACCCATGGAGTTCCCAGGGAATGGGGGTGGGGTTTGGCCTGAACTGGTCACAGACTCACTTCCTGCAGGGGCCTGGCAAAGGGGATCAAAGATCAGGCAGGCAGGTCTGAGGGTGGTCCTCTGTCAGAGGCCCGGTGATAGGGAAAAAAAAAAAGAAAAAGCCTTGATGCAGTTTTTCAAATAAATGTTTATGTCTCTATAGTAAAAGATGCTTTTGTCATATATTGATTGTCCTACTGACTGTATACTGCTTAAAGTCAGGATACATTTACTCATGCCATCTGCCTTAAACCTCAGAATATACATTAGCTGAGAAGGTAAGTAATATTGGCTATTACATGTGACTCAGTCTGCATCAATTATGGCTCCATTGTCCCAGGTACCACTGGTGTTATTAATGTGATAACAAACAACACAGGACAACACCTCCAGCCCCTTTCTGGGGTATTCTAGTTAGAGACTCAACTCCACAGCATGCCTCCAGCCACTTGGTGGGTGTATCATAGGCATGGTCTCTACCTGAGCAACAACTCCATACCTAAGTATGTACAAAGTATACTGAAATCATGTTTATTGCCATAACTGGGTTTGGGTCCAGGTTATCAGACTTTCTTTTGAAGCCACCAATGCCTGCACTCTACACTGGTGATTCCTCCCCCTTACAGTGACCTTATTTTCCTGGATGGATGTTCTAATGCAGGTAGCATAAGGGGAATCATATCAGATAAGGGATGATGTGAATCTTAAGTCTTGAGGGTATGGAGCTGCTTGTGTAGCATGATGGGATAGCTGGGCATCATTGGTAAACCACCAGGCTTGCCTTCCAGTACATCCCAAGTCTCATTCATCACCCTGGGGACTCAGAAGTAAAGGATGTAGAATTAATACCTGAGCTGTGTTGTCAGTGACGCTGACTTCAACTGCTGCATGTGCAGGTTCAGGCTGACAATGCACTTCATGTCCTCTTACATCTGTCCCTGCAGTGAAATAGTAAGGGAAACAGTCAGAGACACAGCGTGATGCTCCTGTGGGGTGCTCCACCCCTACATTTCCCCCACTGAAACCTAAGTTGGTTAATTCTTCATGTGTTAGGCCTGTAGACAGGAATGTTCCCAAAAGCCATAAGCCTGTCCCAGAACAGAAGATGAAACTGAGGCCCAGATAAATGGTGAAAGAGAGTGGGAGCTCATAGATGGAGTCAAGAGTCAGGGAACTTACTCGAATGACATACAGGAGATGGCTGTTGTAGAAAGCCGCCACTGCACCATGTTCCTGGGCTCCATCTGTAGGGTAAGATGATGGGGAGGCAGAGGTATCAGAGGTTCAAGGTCATCATTAGCTACATAGTGAATTTGAGGTCATCCTGTGTACAAAAGTTCCTGCCACGAAACAAAAAGGAAGAGGGCATGGAATGAAGGAGAGTAGGGGTTGTGGAAGGGGCGGTTCATCCATAGCGAGGCACACTTACAGAACTCTATACCACAGTCAAACTCCTTGTTCATTGGCCACTGATGACTGACTCAGGAAAGTGACCCTGAGGTGCACTCCTCAGCCTCAATCCTGTCAGCATCCTGACAGCACTGTCTATGGTGTCCATCACCTGACCCCTACTCCACAGAGCCAGGATCTCAGTCACTTGCTGCAAGGCTATCACCTGGCCACACAGAGCTCTTCCCCCATGAAGCTTTCTTGTGAGGGCTGCTGCACCTTCAGTGTCCCCTTCATGAAATTCCTTGAAGGAGTCAAGGGATCCAGGCTCTTCAGCTGAGAGGATGTTATCATCAGCCCATTGTCAGCTCAGTCTGAGATATCCTGTGTTAATTAGCTTTCTGCTGCCTGTCCTATTCTCCCCCTACAGGTAGTGTATCAGACCTTAATGAACTTTTTTTTAGCATGATCCATCAGCTTTTCCATGACCTATTTACAACCCACATTGTCACCTCCTCTTCAGGACCAAAATGTCTGGTGTTTTGTGTCATAGATGGTACTGTTTTAAACTTTTCATGACCTTCCTTCACCTGCCAAATGATGGCATGATACACCAGAGCCAACAGAAGGCTAGGAAAGTGTTCATGTTTGGCTGACCATCTGCAGATGAGAGAGGTGTGTACAATCCTGGGTGAGCATTATTGAAATTTCTGATGCCTGGTGAAATGTCAATCAGGAGGTTTAAAGTTGACCTGGATGGGACTGGGTGTCATTTCATTAATTATCTGTGTGTGCTAGAGAAACTGTTAGTAAAGTTTAAAGAAGAAGAAGGAGGAGGAGGAGGAAAGGAAGGAAGGAAGGAAGGAAGGAAGGAAGGAAGGAAGGGAAGAAGGAAGGAAGGAAGGAAGGAAAAACTTAAAAAGGAAAGGATAGGACTGCTCCTGGAAATGGTGGAGGAGAAAGGGTTTGTTGATTAAAAAAAAAAAAAAAAAAAAAAAAAAAAAAGGAGATTATAAGGAGATACAGGGAAATTTGGGCGAGTTCAGAGTAGTCATGAGCCTGAGCGATGTGAGAAGAGGAGTTTGGGAGAGAGGGAGACCAAGAGGCCAGAAAGGTAAATAGTAGATGGGGTGGATTTTTAAGTGAGGACTGCTCAATCCCTGGGCTGGAGAAGTTCTGGGTAGGGGGTGGGGCATGGCAGCCACAGCTTGTAACAGGTAGGGACTGAGGGAGGCAGGGAGAACCTGGCAGCCAGCGTGTAGTTTTGTATGTTAAATAGGCACTTCAGTCTTTGTCCTAGGCTTGAGACCTAACACCCTGGGCCCAGGAGGGAGAATAAGAAAAGCTTAGTGCAGGAAAAGCGCAGGGACGACTTTGCAGTTGAGCCCCACGTTGTGTTGCAATGCCAAGCTCTGCAGGACTGTGACAGTTCTGATGTTGGGGCGGAAGCCAGGGCTGGGTACCTTTGTGCTCCAGTCCCTTCACAACGCTCTGTCCCGAAGTGAGCTGCACCTGTCACTCAGTTCACACTAGCCAATCAGGGCTCCGGATCAGACTGTCGGTGAGGATGAGGGCGGGCTCTTCCGGTCCGCCATGCTGTAGGCTCGCCTGCTCTGGAGTCAGGGAGACGCTTCTGTTCTGTGTGCTGAGCTGCGATCCGCTGCCGGGAGTTCTGAAGAGAGCGAGGTGACCCCGGAACCCGCCATGGTGAGCGAGGGGCCGCCGTCCCCACGCGGGGAGGAGCCGCGGGAGCCGGTGTGGGTCCTCCCGGGGCTGTGGGAAGCGGCGGACGCGGCTCCCCGTGAGGTCACGTGAGGCCCCTGCTGTCCCAGCAGCTCGGGCCTCTGAATAACTTCCATCTGCGGGTTGTGGCTAAGGCTGCACAGAACACGGGGATGCGGGTACTGTGCCTGGATAGTTCCTTATTGTGACGTCACCACGCAGCACTTGTATCATCGCCTTCAAAGGCGGATTTGCTAAGTTTTCACAGACCTCTACTTTCTCTAGTGTCTTCTAGAAGTTCTGCACTTGACTCTGAACATTCAGGCGAAGGATCCGTCTGCAGTTAATTCTGTGCAGGGTGTAAAGTTTGTGACATGGACACATTTGCATGGAGATGCCAGGGTGGTCCGGTCACCCGTTAGTAACGCCAGACTTGTTTACTGACGCCATGTGTTCAAATCCACACTGTTTTAATGGTGATTTTGTTTCTAAGTTTTCTCTTACTTTCTATTGATCTCTTAAGTCTTTCTCGCACAGTACAATCTTTTTGCAGTTGTATGGGAAGTTTTGAAGTCAGATGGTGTCACTGTATGTCCTGTTTACCTACCTAATCTTGTGTTGATCATGTTTTTATTCATGATGACCTTTGTCATCATTTTTCTGTTGTTGATGGGAAAAGTTGTTTCTTTTTACTTGAGTGTTGCAGAATCTATAGCTCATATTCTGTACTGAAATAACATTTAGGCTTCCTGACTACAATTATGGATTTTCTCTCCTTTTACCAAGTTTCTTGTGTTCTTTAACTACAATGTTATAGTTGGCTGCAGGTATTTGTCACATTTCTGTGTAATTCTGGCTTATTTATCTATGATGACCTATAAGAAATATGAATGTGTGTGCCTCTAATTTTCTTATCATCTTATTTTATGTGTATGAGTGACTTGCTTGCATATATGTATGTTCACCACGTGTGTTTTGTGCCCACAGAAGACAGAAGGAGGCCTCAGATCCCCTGCATAAGAATCTAGGTATGATTGTGTGCCACCGTGTTAGTGTTGGGAAGAAAACACAGGACTTCTACAACAGCAATAAGGAGTAGTAACTGCTGAGTCATCTCTCTAGCCCTAAACTTGACAGATTTTCAAAACTTTATATGTGTGTGCACAAGTGTATGTTGAAAAGCCAGTGCTAAGAGAGTTTTACATGTGGCCACCTTTGGTTAAGGAAACAAAAGTGTGGAGTTCATCCTGTGTTTTTTCTTTATAGCCCAGTGTTGTTAACAGCATCCCTTTAATCCCAGCACTCTGGATACAGAGACAGTCAGATTCCTGTGAGTTCAGGGCCACCCCGATCTAATGATGAGTTTTATGCTAGCAAGAATACAACACAGCCAAACAACAAAAAATAAAGGTTGGTTGTAATTGGATAGACTGGGCCAAGGAGGTATCTTATTGCACAGAGGTGTTTGCAGGTATATGAAGCACATAACCACATGCATTCAGTGCTGTGAAGAACGTGGGAAAGGATGTGAGTGAGGTTCTCTGGGACTGCAGATACAGATGGTTTTGAGCTGGCATGTGGATTTAATGAATTGAAATTTGTTCCTCTTCAAGAGCAGCCAGTGGTTCTTAACACAATGAACCATCTCTCCAGCCCTTTATTCAGATAAATAATACTGATTTTTTTTTTTCCAGAAGCAACTTAAGAGTCAAAATTACATCAAAATCTTTCACTATAGGCCATTTTGAAAACTTAATTCTACCTGGGCGAGAGATACGGCTCCACAGTTAAAAAGTACTGGTTGTCCTTCCAGAGGATTTGTGTTCAGTTCCCAGTACCCACATGGTGAACATTAACTGTCTGCAATTCCAGTCCCAGCAGATCCACCAAGGGTCTTCTAATCTCTGAGGACGTTTCACAGATGTGAAGGACAAACATACATGTAGGCAAAGCACTCATACATGTATAATAAAGTTTAAATAAACACTTCCTTATACCACTCACAACTTTCTGTTCCCAGATGTCAAAGAAACCAACTATCAGCAAGCAGGGCTGGGGAAAGTAGCAAGGTATCACTTCACCTGCCAGGTAAGAGATATCCCAGAGTGGAATACCTGCATAGCCTTCACAAAAGGGTGGTCTATCCTGGGTGCTAACAATACAAGCTACAGAGTCTGTTAGACAGCACAGCATCATGATGATGTTTGGTGGTGGTTCTCGGGACTGCAGAGTGGAGTTTGTCAGATGGAAGGCATGCAGGCATCCACCTGTCCCACATCTACACAATGCCACAGTAGGAGGATGACCATGTGTGGTTCTCACCTCTCTCCATCACTGTGAAGACGCCAATGACATATGTAAATGTCATAGGCACAGGACAACAGTGAGGAAGACTCATATATGAGCTAGCACTTTAGCCTCACAGGAAGTCACTTCCCAGATGTGTGTTGAATAGCACACTCTTAAGATCACATGTTCTCAGAGGTGAGAAGTATCCACAATAGACTGTGCCCAACAGAAAGGGGCTCTATAATGAGCTGATGGCCATAGAGCAGACTCAGTCTTTAGTCTGGATGCTGTATAAGCATTGCCTGAGCAGGCCTGAGACAAAGTCCATACACAGAGACAGACCTTGGTGCATCCTGCTAAGGGATTGACTTGACAGACGTTGCATGTATCATTCTTGTTATGAATTTCTTATATTTTTGGTTGTGAGCATAGCCTTTAATGCCTGAGCCATCTCTCCTGCCCATCATGTTATGAATTTCTATGCTTTCCATCTTTCTTTTGCTTTTCTTTGCCAGTTTGGAGTTGAGGTAGTTGTTTAATCCAAAGGAAAGTGGCTAGGAGATAAGCATTGCTGTGAAAATCTACTTGTTCCCATTTCACCCTAAGGGAGCTCTGCAGTGATAACTTGATGACTTTGTAGGAAGTGAACTATGAATGCTTTGATTCCTATTGCCACAGGATGGCTGTGTTCTGGAGTTCTATTTTGATTGGTTGTTGAGCTACAACATAGCTAGCTATTTTGGTGGTTGTTTTAGTTTTGGTACATTGCTTTTTTTAAAAAAGATTTGGATCATTGAGACATGTGTGAATGAACACACATGCCACAGCACATGTGTAAAGGTCAGAGGACAAGTTGGAGATGTAGATTCTTTCTTGAGTATTGACCTCAGACTGTCAGACTTGGTTGTTTGTACCTTTCTTTATTCGCTGGCTAACTAGCTGGTTCCTGTTATAACACCTGCTCCTAACACACCTATTTTAGTATATAGGTTGTAGTTGCTCTATTTTCATTTCTGGAGTAGAGAATACTGGGTACTCATTCTAGATCACTCCCATGCTTGGCCAGTGTCTGTCAATGAGGTTTAAACGATAGTTATTTTGAGGCAGGATCTGATTAAGTTGCCCAAGTTTTGTTTGTTTTTGTTTTGTTTTGTTTTTTTCCTATTTTGTCTGTAGCCATACCAGGCCTTAATCTTGTGATGCTCCTGCCTCAACAGTCCGTGTGGTGGGATTCCAGGATCCCTGCCACTCCAAGTTCTCAATTCATGTGAGAAAATAGAATTTGAATCTGCCTTCTTTTAAAAGTATTATAGCTAAAGGTATATCAATTATAGTTTTTAAAATCACCTTTTGGTGTCATTAATATTTTTTTATTCCCTATTATGTAGGGTCCACTTCCAAGCTCTACTAGTCTTTTTTCTTTCTAAGCCCTTTGTTTCATTAATTCCTATGTTTCCATTTTCATATGTGTTTTTGTTTGTGTAGGTTGAAGTTGAGAATTTTGGGAGCCTGGCCTGTTCAAGGTTTTCTCAGATGCCATGATGAAAGCACCAGTCAAACATGACTTTTTTGTCCTGCCCAAGGGCTGACTTGGGAAAGTCTGGTCCAGTGCTTAAGTGAGCATCATGAAGGAGTCAAGGGGACCAGGCTCTTCATAGCCACTATGAACTCTGTCTGAAGAATGTTGTGGTGCTTTTTCCAACATTGCTAAATTACCTTTCCACTGACTTTATCATTCTCCACCTAAAAACGGTGTATCAGAACGGCACATCTTAAGAAACTTAAGCATGAGTCATCAGCTTATGGAAGACATGTTGATCCCAAACTTTCTATGTTTTATATCTCGTCCCACATCCTCACCCTGGTCACCTTCCCTTTTGTGATCCTAATTGTTGACCTTTGGTGTCATAGACCAATTGATACCCTATCTCGACCTCCCAAATGTTGGCATCATAGGCCAGTGCCAGCAGAGAAGGCTGGGAAGTTGTTATTGTTTTGATTATCAATGTGCAGCTGAGAGAGGTATGAAAAACTATAAGGTGAGCCTTTTTAGAATTGCTGAATCCTGGTGAATATCAATTAGGTAATTTAAATTTGAACTGGATTGATTAGGTTCCTTTTCAATTGTGAGGCAGGGAATACTCCACTGCACACTGAGTAATGGCTTGTGTATTCTAGAGACCCTGTGCCCAGGAGGAGGAAAGGGAGGTGCCTGCTGAGTGCTGGAAGAATGTAGGGTCAAGTTGCCGAGGCCAGGCACAAGTATTAACTGCAAGGCAAATCTCTGCAAAGTTCTGTTCCTGTGGTGAAGAAAGCCAGGGCTTGTTTCCATTGTGATGTGTCTCTTCATGGCACTCTGTTCCTAAAGGAGGTCATTCAGACCTTACTAGCCAATAGGTGTCCTGGCAGACCAGCTAGGCCAACCCATATTCAGAATGGGGAAGGCACTTCCAGTCTACCCTGATTCAGACTAAGTGGTTCAGGGGCTGTGGGAGGATCTGGTGTTCCTGTATGTTTGCTTGTCTGCTGCCTAGAACTGTGAGGAGAGCATGGCGAACTTGGAACCCACACCATGATGAGTTAAGGGCTATAGTCCCCACAAGGAAGGAAGCCTCAGGAGCCCTTGTAGAGTTCATCTAGGCGTAGCGGGGTACAGATGGGAACCTGTGGCCACACTTAGTGTCTGGTGCCATACTGTTTGGTTCGTTGAAGTCTTTAGCTCTTTGTGGGAAGCTGGACCTCTGAGTGACTTAGTTCCACTTGTTGCAATTTTTAGAGCATGGGGAGCAGGGTGGAAACATCCCTGTTGCTGACACAACCATGCAGTGAGCCTTGGGTGCTTTTATTGGCAGGGAAGAGTGATTTGCCAACTTCCTGAACCCTAGTTTTTCTAGTGTCTTCTTAAAGTTCTGCACTTGTCACTGAACATTCAGGTATAGAGTCCATCTGCAATTAATTCTGTGCAGAGCAATAAAGACATGAACACATTTGCATGTAGGTGCCACAGTGATCATATCTTCCTGTTTAGTTACTAGGTTTCCTCTCCTCATTTGTAAAACCTGACTATTTTAATTACAGTTTTACTTTTTTTTTTTTTTCTGTTTCCTCTCAAGCTTTGATGATCTCTATTCTTTCCCACATAGTACCATCTTTATTCCAGTTGTATGCTAAGTTTTGAAGTCAGTTGGTATCACTGTCACTGTTGTGTGCTATTTATTCAATTTTGTGTTGTTCATTCATGATGATCTCATCAGTTTTCTGTTTCTTGTAGAATTGTTAGATGTTTTAATTGGACTGTTATTGAAATGATAACTCAAATTCTGTATTGTTGAAAAATACTGTTGACGTAATAGCTAAGAGGGCAGCAAACCACAAGGTTGCTCTCTACTCACTGCTAAGGCATACCCATCCTCCATCAGGTACAAGTCCTAGTGGGATCCACACTTCTTAAAGGTTAAATGTGCACTGTAACATCCTTTCTTTCAAAGGACACCTTTGTGAGGTTACCATGAATATAAGGAGATGTTACCTATGTACCTATGATCTTGGCAGGTAGGCCTCATGCAACTAAGGAATAGAGGAAAGAAGTCCCTGGGCTCAGACAGAGATACTTGCGTCAGTCCATGTGTCTTACCACACAGATTGTACTGTAGAAGCCTAGCATTGTCATCTAGGTCTCTCATATTCCTCTCTGTGCCCAAACACAAGGTGTTGCTTGGCCCCATTTTATCCCAATTGACTATGGTCTCTGGTATGATTAAACATATGCCTGACACTCCATGTTAGCTGTAAGTGAAGACTTTCAGATTTTAACTTGTTAAAATAGTCAATCAAATTTAAGTCCATAGTAGCCTTGTGAGGCACTTCTACTCATTTAGAAATGCAGCTTCCAGATGGCATCATCTGCAGTAGTCACACATAACCACACCAAGAGACTTTCTTTATTGTTTCCACCAGATCTGACTCAGGGTTTGCCATGTTCCCTGAAGGAACTGAGTAGGAAGGGAAACAAGGGATAATGCCATAAATTCAGTGAAATGATAGAGATGTAACCTTGAGTTTGGAGGCCTCAAATTTTTTAATTTCTTCATGTAACTTTTTTTATTTTAGAAACTATTTCATAAGAAAATACTGGGAGATGATTTAAAAATTCGCAAACATATTATTTAACCATTGTTAATTTACAGACTGTGTATTCCTAATAATTGCAATGGAAATTTTTACTTCTTATATCAAGAATTCCTTAACCATATTTCTTCCAGACTTACTCAGCATTGTTTAATATCCAGACATTCACTGAATCAAAACAGAAACTACACTTGACATGCTGAAAATCTCTACTAAATATCTGCATTTATTCCAAAACATACATTACAGACTAATGAGTTGAATGCTTAAAAAAAAAAAAAAAAAAAAAAAAAAAAATCTTATATGGCGTAGGGAATGTTTTATAAAGGAATCTTGTAACCCAGCCAGAGAAGTTCACCCTCCACCTATTTGAAAGAAATCTTTCTCCTCCTCTTCCTCCTCCTCCTCTTCCTCCTCTTCCTTCTTCTTCATTTCCCTTCCCCCATTTCTCTGTTTCCCTCAGTAACTTTCACTCTTTTCCTTTAGAGCTCTTTCTTATGTTGTGTTTCTGTCAGGGTTTAAATTTTCTCAACAACTTCAGGTTCCTGTCTTTGAATTCTTAGTCCCCAAAGAGTGGAACTAATTGTGTAAAATTAGGAGGTATAACCTTGTGGGAGTAAGTGTGTCTTGTTTGTATAAGCATGGAAATATAGGTGAACTTTTAAGTTTAAGAAATACCAGTGGAAGGCAAGTGTTTCTGCCTGCCTGCATGCCTGCCTATCTGCCTATGTGTACATGCCACCTGAAGCTTCATTTCAAGGTGATAATGGACTAAATGTCTGTCAGTATAATCAATCTCAAAATTTAAAGCCTTCCATTACAAGAGTTGCCTTGGTCATAGTGCTTCTTCATGGCAATAGACTGATCACTAAGACAGGTTGTTTGTGTAATATTTTGGTATATTAGTTCTCTGTATTCTGCCCATGCCCTGTGAAATTGAATAAAGCTCAGTGCAAGAGTAATGGACTGATTTCTTGGCCAAACATTCCATCTGCAGTAAGGTTATTTCTAGAAAGTCTTTACATTATTACTTTATTTCTATCTTGACCTATTATTCATTAAGTAGAGAGGTCTTCCGATTCCACGAGTTCGTAGCTTTCTGATATTTCTGCTGTTGTTGATATCCAGCTTTAATCTGTGGTGGTCTGACAAATTGCAGGGGTTATTTTAGTTTTCTGATATCTGTCAAAACTTGCTTTGTATGGGAACTTGTAGCCAATCTTGGAGAGAGTTCCGTGGGGTGCTGAGATGGTATATTCTTTTATTTGGGTGAAATAGTCTGTGAATGTCTGTTAGGTCCATTTGGTTTTAATGTCTGCTAACTCCATTATTTCTGTTTAGTTTTTGTCTAGATGAACTGTTTATGGGTGAGAATGGGGTTTTGACATCTTCATCTATTGGTTTGTAAGGGTCAATATATGATTTAAGCTGTAGTAGTGTTTCTTTTACAAACAAGGATAGCTTTTGTTTGCAGAATAGATGTTAAGAATTGAAACATCATCCTGGTAGATTTTTCTTTAGTTTTGTTTTCCAGGACTAGGGCTCAAACCCAAGGGCCTTACACTTGCCAGGCAAATAATCTGACACAAGGTCAGCTTTTATACAGAATTTCCTTTAGACTCAGGCCTGTAATTCCAACATTGAAAAACTGAAGGAGGACAATCACCATTAGTTTGAGGTTATCCCAGAATGTTCAGAGAATGAGACCTTACTCCAAAAACGGAAAACAAAGATCTCACCAAGGCATTTGCTATGCACATTCTACAGTGTGTCATTGAGAGATAAAATGCAGAGGTTCCTTTGGCCTATAGGAGTCCAAGTGGTAATGCCTCTTACATGGTTAGATTTTCCATTTGCAACAGTTAAAAAATTTTAAAATTACTCTGTCATTTTTCTTTTATTTTTCCTGTTCTTCGGGAAATTGCCATATATCTCTCTATTATACTTTAATTTGTTCAGAACATTTAATTAGTTGAGCATGTGGCCTCACACCTAGTACTTTAGAAGCAACTACAGAGTTCAAGACTAACCTGGTCTGAGTAGTCATTAATATTTTGTCATATTATTTCTCTGTATCTGTGCATGTCTTGTAAAATCTTGTAAGGCTAAATGCAAGAGTAATAGACTGATTTTTTTTTTTTTTCCAAACATTCGATCTGTGGAGCACACCCACAGTGCATAGGTGGTAGGTAGTAAGAGGACAATCTAAGAATTGGTTCTCATCATGCAGGAAACAAATTCAGGTGTAGTGTTGGTGTCAAGCAACATTATCAGCTGATCCATCTCCCTGACTCTAATTATACATTTTGAAAAACATGTGAATGTGTGTTTGTGGGGAGTAGCCTATGTGTAGATTTACATGTATGGGCCATGTGTGTTGTCTGTATCAGCATGGTTGGCATCATTGCTTGTGTGATGTGTGTGTATATGAAGTCATGGGTGTGTGGGTTTATAGAAGGCTGATGTGACAGGTGCATTGTGGATGCACCGTTGTGCCTGTGAAGCTCTTCCATGCCTCTGTAGGTCTGCAACTGAAGGGGACTCTGCCCCACATTTTAATTATCAAGCTATGCCCAATTGTCTTGGCTCTACCTCCCTTGCCCTGGCCCTTCCCATTGCTTTCTCTGATTGACCTCCTTCCCTGCCTGCTGCTGCTCCTTCCTGTGCTATGGTTCTTTCCACCCTGACCTCTCCCAACCCCTTCCAGCACTGGCTCTATTCTCCTCAATGATGCCTCTCCTCATTGTGCCTGCCCTCTGAGGACTTTCCTCCCATTTCTATCCCCTTCCAAAGCTTCAGCCACACCCAGCTTCTGGTCTAGCCTCCAGCCTCTGGCCACACACCCCACACTTTACTCCTTGCCTACCTTCCTGAAGTTACTGCCATGTACTTGGCAGCAGGTGCCATTTTATTACTTTTCTCGTAACACTAATTTTCCAGTTCTATAGCCAATGTTAATCAATTATAGATTCATTAGTCAATGCATATCAATTATATTATTGTACCTCTTTACCTAAAGCTATTAAGTTTCATACAGAATCACATGCTAAATGGAATGCTTTAAAACGAAAATTGCAAAATTAATTACATTGTGAATCTTGTCAAATTTTTCATAGGCCTTCATTACTTTCTGGTTAATACCTTAGAGGTGATATATTGAATGAGATATGGCAGATGGATGCAGTGAACATTAAAATTTTTTGGTAGCTAGGTGGTAGTGGCCCACACCTTTAATCCCACCACGAGGGAGGCAGAGGCAGTGGATTTCTGAGTTCAAAGCCAGCCTGATCTTCAACATGAGTACCAATACAACAGGAGCTACATGAAGAAACCCTGCTTTGAGAAAAGGAAGTTTTTGATTGGTTGTAATACCTACATCATTGTATTAATACATTTTCAACATTTCAATGGACCACTGCATTGAGTAATAAAAATGCTCCATCAGTTATATTACACTTTTTTTACCCTCATGCAGTAGCCAGTTTTATTCAGAGCATCATAGGATTTATACTCTGAGGGTTAATAAAAATCACATGAGTAAAGTTCTCATAAGTTCAGGCTGTATACAATCACAAGGACACGTTGTACATGGCAAAATTATGTTTTTTCATAGAGGCATATAAAGAATAGTTTAAACAATTAATTGATAAAAGCAGCAAGCAATAATGTGTAATGTGAAATAAACTATCTGTAAAGTACTTGTCCCCTAAACACAATGATCTGAATTCAACCTCCCAGATCCACATAAAAAACTCCCAGAGAGATAACTTATAATGCTACCCCTGGGGAGGCAGGACAACAGAAGCCCCAGCTGGTGCTGGCCAGCCAGATTAAGTAAATCATGCACTCTTCAGTGAATCATGCATTCTTCATTTAGTATGTGATTCTCAAAAAGTATGACATTGAAGATACCGAAAATCAATCTCTGGCCTCCATACTCTGTGTGTGTGTGTGTGTGTGTGTGTGTGTGTGTGTGTGTGTGTGTGTACACGTATGCACACACAGTAGGAACACAGTCCAGGAATGGAGCCATGTGAGGAGAATTGTGAGTATTTACAAGAATACTCCAAGAATAAAAGAGTCCTGTGACCTCAGTTCCTTCAAAATGCAAAATTGTTCTTGGAATTAAAAAGCTTTTAATATCATGGGTAGTTTTCAGCAAATTAGATGGATAATGTTCCAGTTTATATGTCATTAATATTTCAAGAATTTATACAACATTGAAATATTAAACATATTACATGTCCCTTATATTCCTCAAGGACATCCTATCGTTGAAAGACAGAATGTTAAAACCATGTTAATTAAACTAAAGGGGAGAAAGACAGCCCTTAATTCTATGAATATCTTATTCTACTCATTATTTACTTCTTCAAATTATAATGATAACTATCTTATGCCTGCTGAAATTTATTATCAATTATTGGAGAAAATGTTGAGGGTAATGTACTACAACATATTTGGTATAAAGGAGACTCTTTACAATGGAAAAAGGAAATGTTATAAATGAGGAAAAGTCTATGTTTATGTTTGCACGGATACATATTATGGTTAGATATTAGAAAGACTGTTGAAATTGCGAGATGAGCAAGTGACCACGGCTTTACACTTAATTGCCTCCTGAACAAATGGCTCATCTGACATTGGGTCAGACTCCCATAACAATGACCAAACCATTCCCTTCCACAGTGATTTTTACCTTTCCTACCTGGGGCAGCTGGAAAAAAAAAAAAAAAATAGCCTATGAAGAAGAGATGGTTCATTATATGGGCAAAATAAAACACCTGAATCCTTGTTCTTGGCCCTGTTAGCATCACTACTGTTCAAGTAAGTAAAAGAAAGATTTTCTTTCTTTCTTTCTTTCTTTTTTTTTTTTCTTCCTGTGCTTATATTCCTAACCCTCCCTTGAACCCAGTAGTGCATTGACGGGCTCCCAGTATTCCAATTTATACTAACAACTCTAATTGGATCAGGATCCTGTGACTGTAGAGATCCTTTGTTTCCCAATGAAGAGGGTTTAAATTTGATTTCATCTTATGATACAGGAATGGAAGGACTTCCTATCTCTACTGGACATGAAGACCATTGTGTGAAAGTCATATCTAGAGGATAGTTGCCTATTATTCATAATGGAACAAAAATGAAGGGAGAAGAACAGACTCATTTCAATAGCTAAAAGGGTTTAAAGGAAATATTACTAACAATCTTTTCATTCCATCTCATACTCCCCCTTGGAATCACTCCTGTTGTCTCAGCTAAGTAGATAAATTGGGAACAATGTAGAAGACCAAAGGTACAAGGACTTAATACTTCCTGTGGTGGTTTCATAGAGTAGAATCATGTAGGTTCTGGTCACATCAAATGGGGAAGCAAGGAATTAAGATGGGATTCAGTAATAATAATGCCATCACCATCCATAGTAATGGTTCTGAGGGGTTCAAATGGCAAGAGCCTACTCTCATATAGAGGGAGGAGCTACTCAAGAACATCTGTAGAAACTAATATCAGCATTAGATAACATTTAGGCTTGGAAGGGAATATATGGAAAAATATTTCTTACAATGAGTCTATGTCCCCTTATTCAAAAAAGTGTGGTTCATATTATGGCCTGTGTTCATCTTCCTTATTTGTTTTTGCTTGGGAAAACTACTTAGAATCAATCTAAAGGATACATGTCTTGTTCCAGTTTTTCTTTATATGCATGTTTAAATGCTAGTATTCCATTAGTTTGAGTTCCCAGAGCATTTATGTACTTTGAGCTCAGATTGGTGTTTGATGCCTGTACAGATTGGATTGAGCCTGGGAAGAATCTTTCTCAATATCTGTCCTTCATTATATATTGTATCAAATGAAGAAAAAGACTAAAAGAATGGTTTAAGTACTTATTGCTATGATGTTGAGAATTACTGCTGTTATTGCTGTAGTTGCTAATGCTGGAGTAGTTATTTATCAATGCATGCAGGTGTCAGACAAGGAATTGAACCACAGGAAGAGATGAGAACCCAGTGCTGGTCAGGCTCTGGTGAGTCTAATATCAGGTACTTTATTGTAGGCATATGTATACACAATAGAATTTGGAGAAAGGTTTCCAGGCAACAATAATCCTCCAAATCATTTCATTTCCAGTGAAAACTGAAGGTTAAGATATGACTACCTAGAAACTGTTTTACAAATCATTTGTACATTAACCCAACCATAAAGTTAGGTTCTATCCCAAAAAGATCTAGAATCTAATGTAGTCTTTAACCAATATAGCATAAGGGGTCAGCAGACCATAGAGTACATGTGATATCTCCCTTAAAATAGGTAATGGTGTATTGAGGGAACAGTGTGAAATAATCATTTGGGGAATTAAGATGAGTTGCATCCTTACAGATAGCAAAATGTTCACTAAGTCGTTAACCAAAATCTACACTCAGATTTCTTGATGGACTACAAGTATTTGATTTCCTCTCCTCCATTGAGAAGACACCCCTGCTTGATTAACATTCTTGCTACTTTTAGTGCTTCTCTGTGACCTCTACATCTCCCCATTTCTAAGCAAATAAAATAGTGGCCATAATAGAGACCATAGCAGAATGGATTTCCTTCATGAGTAGTAAAATTAATATAGACAAGCATAAGAGAATTATAAGAATAGGTAACAGGATCAAAGAAAGGGGCAAGTCATCTTAATCAAGAAGACCACTCAAAGGTCACTTGAGAGATCTTTCTTGTGGTGTGGGTCATTAATTTGGCCATTAATAGTATGGGAGAAAGTCTGACTTTAAAGTTATACATGCCAGGTAATTGTTGGAGACCAAGATTTTGCTTGAGTAACAGATAACCTTCAGTAGCTGTTTTGTAAAACTGTGTTCCCCAATTCACCCATCCCTAGATAACTTCTGCTAGTATGTTTGGTGTAATTTTTGCATTCATACTAATCTCAGGCCGTTTTTGAGACTCTTTGTATTCCAGGAACTAATCCTGGAATATGCAATAAAAGACCCACATGGGGCTGTGTACTACAAATAATAAAAGGCCCAGAGACTGATAATGGGGTTCAAGCTTCAAGGTGATGATCAGAAAAGCTAAGCAGCCAAGCTGCTAGCTCTTACCTCTACCTCAGTATGAAAAGGCTGATCCTGCCTCCATGAGCTGTCCACCAAGCCTCAGACTGCTGCCTCTCCTCAGTGTGACTGGAGAATCAGTCTCCACATGAGACCTTTTGCTTTTTAGACCTCCCTAGTGCTGGAATTAAAGGCATGTATTCCCAAGTGCTGAGATCGTCTTTGTGTGAACTGTTTCTCTTTGGGACTGGATCAATTTTGTGTGACTCAGTGTGGCCTTGAACTAACAGAGATTTGTCTACCTCTGCCTCCCAAGTGGTGGGCTTAAAGGTGTATGTACCACCACCCACTGGCTTCTATAGCTTACTAGTGTGGCTGGCTTTGCTTTCTGTACCCTCAGACAAGCTTTAATAAATCATAAATAATATATCACCACAGGGCTGCAATGGCTACAGGATCCAACAAATGCCAAGAATCATCACAGTTCTCAGGAATATGCCTTGTAATTCTGTTGATCTGTTGCAGATATTTGCTGAGCAAAATAATTGTCATCCTTCAACCTTTATAGTCCACAGGAAGGGAAGTATAAGTGGCACCACTCCCCCAAAATCAAAATGTCCATACCAAAAGTAGTTGTTTAGTAAAGGGAAGAGTGTGAACAGAATTTCAATAAGAAGGGATACAAGTACATAAATAATGTGATAGAAAAACATCGGAGATTGTATGTATGTATGTATGTATGTATACATACACGTGTGTGTGTGTGTGTGTGTGTGTGTGTGTGTGTGTGTGCATGCGTGTGTGTATGGGAAGATTCTATATTGTCCCCAGTTATTTGTGCACAATCATAATGTTTGACTCCTGTGACAAATAAATTTCTTTTTAAGAGCCCAGGAATAGATGGGTCTCCTCTGAGACTAAAAGATTGTTCTTGTTTACTGCCATATGCAAAAAGAAGGTATTTTCTAAACCATTGACAACAGATAGCTGTTTTCTAGGTACAGTAATAACTTTAGTAAGCAATGTGTCAGATATTCCATTTTTCTTTATAGTATTATAATTTTCATTATCAGCTTTCTAAAAAGTACTTAATTATGTTGAAGTCTGTTTTATAGTGTTTGGACTGATCAGTTAAATTAGTCCAACCAAAATATCTTCCATTAAAATGTACAATGGTTGGAGATATCTAATATCAATTTTGTGTTAATCAGAGTAACAAAACTTACACAATGATTATACATATGTATATGTGTACACACACACACACACACAGAAAGGGGATTTATAGAAATTATCTTTGGACAACAATACAACAAATCTAACAATGGCTGGCTGTGATTGGAAAAATCTAAGAATACAGAAGTTACTCAGTTCATGAATGTCTATGAATTTGTTAGTCATCAGTAAACCCTTTTGTCTGGAATTAAGTATGCCCCAATGCCAATGAAAAAGTGGAGTTGATATGAAGATGAGAGAAAGAGGAAAAAGAGTGAAAGTTTCTGAAGGTGTTGCCCAGAATAAGGGTGCATCTTCTAGCTTCAGGATGCAGATTAAAGACCAGTGTGTTCCTACCTCACAGTTAAATATTAGGAGTGGATCTACCTACTTCAGATCAAGTAAAAACACCTTATAGGTGTGCCTTCCATGTTTGCATTTTATTTCTTTTCAAATGTAATCAAGTGGACAACCAAGAATAGCCATCATGGGGAGACAGGACAAGGGACTGGGCTAGGATCCACTCAGTGGAAGCAATGCTGAACTCAAAGGGATGCTTTCCAGAATAAGCGTGTATTTCCTTGTGAGCCATTCTCCCACTCCCTGATCTTTTATAGGTTATTTACATAATACCCAGCATTTCTACTTTATCCCAGACTTTTCTTATACATGTCATCTGTTACGTGGAATCCAGGTTGGAAAAGGTTCCCAGTCTTTCTCTGCCAACTTGCTTTTGTTTCCCTTCCTTCTTTCCTTCCTTATACTTATGCAGGGTCTGTTTACGTTGCCCAAGGTTTTTGTCAATTTTGTCTGTAGCCATACCAGGCTTTAAACTTGTGATGCTCCTGCCTCAGCCTTCCATGTAGTGAGGCTCAAGGACTTTACACATTGCCACTCTCACCTCTAAATTCATGTGGGAAATTAGTAATTTGAGTTTGCCTTCTTTGAAAGTAATATAACTAAAGGTTTGTCAATTAAGGCTTTTTAAAAAATGAACTTTTGGTGTCAATAATTTCTTATCCCCTATTATGTGGATTTTTGTCTTCAGGCTCTACTTAATCTTTGTTTTCCCTTCCTTTCCATGCACTAATCCTTTTGTTTCCATTTTCATATGTATTTTTGTTTGTTGAGGTTGTAGATGGGACTTTTAGGACTAAGGTCAATCCAAGGCTTTCTCAGAGGCCCAAGGGAAAAATTAGTTCTTCATTTTTGCTCAAGAGCAGACATGGCAAGGTCTGGAGCTGTGCTTGAACTAGCCTCTTGAACGAGTCATGGGGTCCAGGCCCTTCAGCCTGAGAAGTTGCGGTTATCAGACTTTACAGTCCAGACACAAGTTCTGTGGCAGTGCCAATCTCTGCAGATTCAGACAGCTGTGTACCTGGGGTGGAAGCCAGGGCAGGGAACCTCTTAGCAGTACTGTGTCCCTAAGGGAGGGGACCCCTGTCACTCAGGGAGCACTAGCCACTTAGAGCCTCCAGGTAGACTGTAAATCAGAATGGGGGTGAGAACTTCTGGTCTACCATGCAAGCTAGGATCTCTGGTGCTGAGGGAGGCTCTCCCGGCAGGAGCAATGAGGACAGTTGGATGAGCTGGGAATCTGCACCATGATGAGCAAAGGGTGGAAGTCCCCACACTGGGAGGGGCCACAGGACAGCTGTGGGTTCCTTCTAGGGCTGTAGGAACCAGAGGCCAGAGTCTAAGCATTGTGAATGATCTGAGCATGGGGAGCCAAACCACTTCTGTGGAAACATCATTGTTGCTGAGGTGACCGTGCAGGACACACATGTGCACTGCTTTCATCATCACCATGGAAGTTGTTATGGTAACAGTGTTGTTTACTGTCACTCCTGGGCTGTGCAGGAACCTGTAGTCACCGAATGATATTACTCCATAGGTTGGACCTGGGCGGAGCCAGGGGAACAGGGGCCCAGGTATAGAAATGTCCTTGTTGATCTCACTCTTCAAAGCACCCATGAACTGCTTTTATGTCCCTGTGGAAGGCTAACTCAAAGAGCCCTACTTTCTCTAGTGCCCCTCTGTCGCATCTGCTTTGACCAGCAAAGAAAACACAACACCCAGACTCTTTAAGCAGTTTATTCAGGAACCTTGGATAATCTTCTGAAGCCCGGGGCAGCCCAGCCCACAGCTTAAAAGCCCTTGGGAAGTCAACCCCAGAATGCCATGCGGTGAAAAACAAAAACAGACAGGTCCACATACACAGAAGCAAGCCAGATTCTCAGCTTTTAGCCAGATATGGAATTGTTTAATACAGAAAGCACTCACCATCGGGAAGGTGGAGGGCAGAAGCCAGCATGGCACCATCTTAAAGGCGTGGCACTTCGCAGCTCTCTACAGTTCCCCCTTTTTATTTTATAAAATGCAACAGGCAAGAGTAGAGGTCTGATCTCTGATGCCTAGGGACCTTTGCACTGATCCTCATCCAGATGTCACCCACCCAAATGAGTACCAGACCCATCCGATACCTTTTTTTCAGAGGCAGGGCCTGGGGTATCAACCCGCTTGCAATCAGACATGCTCTTCTCAGAGCCCCTAGTGCTGACCTGAGTGCAGTGCTTCACCTCGCATCCTGAGCATGAAGATTTTAGTTCTTAATGGTAGCTAACCATACTTGGGGGGACTGTCCTGCTTCAGTGGCTGTAAAGGCTTGAATGATCATAGCTGCATTACGCTGCTGTGTAATTCTAATCCTACACAAACACCACAGGCAAACCAAGGAGACCAACACCAAGAGGCCTGCTAATGCTCCCATACCCGCCCATTCCTTCAGAAGATTCATAGCAGGAGTCTGCCAAGATGACAGTCCTGACGCTCTTCATGTTGAACTTTTCTAATCAGGCTTTCTGGCACCCACACCAGGTCTTGTTAGTCCTGTGGGAAAACACAAACAAAACCTCGTGCCCATGTCAGCACGGGATCAGGCCCACGCCAAAGGCCTGTTAGAATATCCTTCCACTTGACCATCCCTTTAGCAGGGCCATGATAATCTTGATGTCTATCAGCTGCAGAGCGGCCTTGAGCATCCAAAATTTAAAAATTAATAGTAAATAGGGCAAGGGAAAGCCTCTCCTTTGGGGTACGGCCGTGGCCTATTCCCCCGTTTTGTATTTGAAGGCATTCTTTCAATGTACCATGAGCATGCTCCACAATACCTTGTCCTTGAGGATTATATGGCAATCCATGAAGGAGCTGCACCTCCATTTGTTGACAAAAGGAGGCAAAGGCTTGACCTGTATAAGCTGGTCCATTGTCAGTTTTTAGATGCTGGGGCTTACCCCATGCAGCCCAAGCTTCTAGGCAATGAGTTATGACATTGTACACCTTTTCTCCAGTTAAAGGTGTGGCGTATATGACGCCTGAACAGGTATCCACAGACACATGTACATACTTTAAGCTTCCAAACTCAGATATGTGTGTTACATCCATTTGCCAAACTTTTAGAGGGAGCAAACCCCTTGGATTTACTCCCATACTGGGTGCATGTTGATGAATCACACATTGAGGACAATCCAGAATCACTGTCGAGCATCTGCTCGAGAAAGATGAAATTTTTGTTGTAATGCTCTGGCATTTACATGAAAAGTCTTATGAAAATTCCTTGCCTTTTCTAAGGTAGAACTCAAAAATATGCATTCCATCCTAGTCCACTGATCAACTTTATCATTACCTCCACTTAAAGGCCCTGACAGGCCTGTATGAGCTCTAACAAGCTGAACAAAAAAAAAAAAAAAAAAAAAAACAAGTTTTCCTCTGCCAAATTAAATTTTGTAATTGCCGAAATAAAAGGCAAACCGGACTGGCACTCTTTATAGGTCCAGCCACTTCTAAAACCTTAATGGCATTAACAACATAAGCTGAATCAGATATCAGATTAAAAGCAAAAGGATAGGCCTTAAAGACTTCTATCTTTAATTCTACAATCTGAGGGGAGCCAGGCTGGAACTGATGCAACACAGGCTCCTGTCTTTCTATCATGTAGGCTCCACAGCCTGTCTTAGAACCATCTGTAAATACATTTGGAGCCGTTGAAATAGGCTCAGATGATGTTACCTTGGGAAATATTACAGGATATTCCTTTAAAAATCCCAATAATGGATGCTTAGGGTAATGATTATGTATATTGCCATCAAATCCACACTGCAAAATTGCCCAATCATCTACTGTGGCACAAATAATTTTAACTTGATGGCTGGAATAGGGCACTATAACTATATTTGGAGCGACTCCAAAATATTGCAAACATTGTTGGATTCCGTTCAAGGCTAGCTTAGCCACCGCAATGGGATAATGTTCAATAGATTTAGCAGGAGATATTTTAGGATAAATCCAAAGTAATGGTCCCTCTTGCCATAACAAGCCTGTGGGTTGATAAAATATGTAGGAAGAATGCACATAACAATGTCTTGAACTTCTGTAAATCTCTGTAGAAAGGCGCTCTGTAATCCTTCTACCATCTGTAAAGCCTTTCTTGCCTCTACAGTTAATTGTCTAGGAGAATTTAGGGCAGAATCTCTAATCAAAACCTTATACAAAGGTTTTAACTCATAATTTGGTAATTTCAAATAACATCTAATCCAATTTATATCTCCTAACAATTTTTGAAAATCATTTAGGGTTTTCAAATTATCTCTTCTTAATTCTACCTTTTGTGGAATAATTTGTTTCCCACTAATCTTAGCTCCTAAATAATTTACAACTTTATCTTTCTGAACCTTTTCCGGGGCTATAAACAACCCTTTATTTTCAAGCAATTAACTAAATCTATATAGGCCCGCTCCAACATTTGTTCTTCCTTTGCAGTCAATAGTATATCATCCATATAATGAATACATCTTAAAGTAGGAAATTCTTTTCTTAATGGGCCAATAGCTTCTCCAACATAAAGTTGGCACATAGTAGGGCTGTTGGCCATGCCTTGTGGCAGAACTATCCACTCAAATCTTTGATCCGGTTCCTCATGATTACAAGATGGAACAAAAAGGCAAATCTCTCACTATCCTTGCTACACAGGGGAATAGAGAAAAAGCAGTCTTTTATATCAATAATAATTATATGCCAGGAGGCTGGCAAGGATGATAGCAGTGGCAAGCCCCGTTGTACTGGGCCCATAATTTGCATCTGATTGTTAATTGCTCTTAAATCATGTAACAGATGCCATTTTCCAGATTTCTTTTTAATCACAGAAATCAGAGTAGTCCATGGAGACACTGAGGGTTTAATATGTCCCAAGGACAGTTGTTCAGCCACGAGTTCTTTTGCAGCATTCAATTTCTCAGAGGAAAGTGGCCACTGAGGAATCCACACCGGCTCCTCTGTTTTCCAAGTAATGGGAATACCTCTAGGAAAAATCCAAGCCCTGTCTAGGAGAATGAGGCTTGGAACAAGATTCATGTTTAACCTCCTTCCAGACCTCTGGGCAGAAAGACCACCCTCCAGGATCATCTAACAAAGAAGTTACATTGTATGGAGAAGGGGGCGGTTCTAGTTCCTCTGATTCTGAGCTACTTTCCTCTAGACTTTCCCCAGAGCTTTCCTTTTCTGACTTCATGGGGTGCTCTTCTTTCAACTGTTCTAACATTTCTTGCCCCTTTACACAGCCCTGCAGCACCTTTGATCCTCTAAGCAGCTGTGAACAAGCCTCCACATTGGTCTTGTCCCTGGTCTCAACATTCCCTGTTCCCAGGCAAAAGTCTAGGTCTTTCCCAAGCTTGTCCCAGCAACTAATGGTTAAATTACCATAACACCAGGGAGCAACCTTCTCAATCTCCCCGAGGAATCTCTCTAGAGTGCTCTTCTTAATCTATAAATTCTTAGAACTAAGCAGCTCATTCAGAGCCAAAAAAAAATTGGGTGCGACTGAGAAGCGCCCATTGCTAAATTAGCAAAGTTTACTTTTAAGTTTTTACTTTCGGTTCACTGAGCAGTGAACTTTTCTCGCTCCCTCTTTGTTTACCAAGAAGAGCAAATTATCCACTCTTGTCGTGGATCTTGCTGCTCCCTCTTTATTTACAGAGAGAGCAAACACCCCCACTCCACAGGGAGGGTGATGTGATGCCTTCCAGAAGGGATCATCAAAATCTGTCAAGTCATTTGGAGTAGGGACTAGGCCCTTACCCCTGCCTCTAGGCTAAGGGAGTATCCCTCCATGGGGAATGTGCTCCCAAAGTCCTTTTGTGCACCAAGAATACATCCTGGTTCCACTGTCAGAGATTGCTTAGACTGCCGAGGCCTTCTGACTGAGACCCATGTTCAGGGGCTCTGAGTCGGTACAATGCTGGTTTCCCAGCTATCAGTCTGGGGGTCCATTAGTTCCCCCTTGTTCAGGTCAGCTGTCTCTGTGGGTTTCTGTAGCCTGGTCTTGACCCCTTTTCTTATCACTCCTCCCTCTTTACAACTGGATTCCAGGAGGTCAGCTCAGTGTTTAGCTGTGGGTGTCTGTTTCTGTTTCCATCAGCTACTAGATGAGAGCTCTATGATGGCATAAAAGTTAGTTCTCAATCTTATTATTAGGGAAGAGCATTTAAGGTAGCCTGTCCACTGTTGCTCAGGTGAGCAATATTTTTTTTTAAATTACTCCTGATCATTGGAACATCAGGTTTCTTCCAAAGCCATACTACTTTCCTTTATCATAAGAAGTAAGTCTAAGTCTTTCCAATTTTGTAGGAGTATTTTTATAAGGGAATCTAACTGCTTATTTAAATCAGAAATGTAAACATTTAATGCCATCTGCTCCTGATCAACCTGTCTACTTGGTTTGGGAAGCATCAGAAGAGGCACATTTAGTGAAACCATTGCTGTATGCCCTACCAAGCAGTTCAGGGCTCAGTAATGTTGTTATTCCTGATGAATTAACCTATAAAGTAGAACATTAATTTGGGCTGCCCCCCAGTCACAGTGAGTTTTATCAGTCAATGGGCTGACAGTCTGGTTAGTTCCTATCCCTATGTAGTATGACAGGGGCCAGGTATTTAAGCATAACCTGTAAATTCTGGCCGATTTCTGGCTAGAAATGATTAACTCCATCCCCAAGGATCTCTCCTATGAGATAGAGTCTGAATCTGAAGGTTTTTCCTGTTTCCCAAAGGCCAAAAACTTTCAGTGAACTTTTCCAGGCCTCAGTTTCACAAACCTAATTTTTGTGATGTAAACTCCCTTGTCTCAGGCAACCAAGGGCCCCAGCCACAGGGCATGCATAGAATTGTAAAAGCTGTATTTTTGTATCAAATATAAACCTCCATATCTTTCCTTTCTCTAATACAACCAGACATTTAAAGTGGGCTTCTGTTGCCAGAGTTTTTCTTTTGCCCCACCAGGTCCCACTGCCCTTCAACCCCAAAATAAGCACACAGAGATATATATTAATTATTAAACTGATGGCTGATGACTAAGGCTTCTTGTTGTCTAGCTCTGTCTTAAGTATTAACCTGTTTTTATAAATCTGTGTATTTCCACATGGTCTTTGCTTACCAGAGAATGCCCGGACCTTTTACTCCTTTGGCGGCTACATGGCATCTCCTCATTGTCTCTCTCTCTGCTTACTGTTCCCAGAATTCTCCTAATCTCCTGGTTCCACCTATCTTCCTGCCTCTATTGGCCAAACAGTGTTTGGACACCCCCCTTCAGGCTTCAGAGAGCAAAAGTCAAAAGGAATATGAGTTGCTAGTCTGTTGTTAAATTAGGTAATACCTTCTCTGTGTCTGTCTTTCTTAGTTCCCAGGTTCAGGCCTAAGGAAGGCCTGTGGGGGTTGGAACATGACTCTGTATTCATACCAAATGTAAGACTCAGGAGGAGTTTGAGGGGTATGAAGTAGAAGGGCTTGGGAACCAAAAGAGACATTAATTTTAATGGATCCTGTGACCAGAGACACTCCATTTGGCAGCATCTGCATCTTCTGCTTTCTTGGGTGTAGTGGATCCATGGTATAATGCCAGCTATCTTCACTACCACAGGAGTGGCGAGAATCACTTTTTAAGCTCCTTTCCAGGTTAGGTCTAGTATCCTTACCTACTCCCTTGACCTAGACAGTATCATTGCACTAGAACAAGGGAAACCTGGTGGTAGACTCAGAGGTCACCTGGATCTCTTGGATAGGCCAACGAATAGCCATTATGGAGGACTGGAGTGCCTTGAGTGCCTTGAAAAAATAAGGTTATGCCAACTCTTTGTCTTTCAGCCTGGGAAGCAGTGCTGGGGTCGGGGGAGGGTTCTCAAACATAATGTTATAGGGGGTAAATCTCTCCCTATACAGTCCAAATTATTTCAGTTTATGCAACTGCTGATCTTCCAAGGTACCTGGTTTCATTTTATATCTCCTGGCAGTCATGGGTGTATCTGTGTCATTAGGCAAGAGGATAGCTGTATTGATGGCAGCTGGTTTCTCAAATTAGACTTGGTTGGGCCAGTACTAGGGCCTGGTACTGGGTCACACAGGCATTAGACAGTCAGTGTTTTGGTGCTCCTCAGAGAAGGGCCTCAACCATGTCATGGTATACTGTCAAAATAATATTTTGACCAAGAGTTAACGTGTTTGTTTGTTTGTTTTCATTAAAGTAGCAGTACCTAAAATTGCTCTTAGACAGGTGGGCCAACCTGTAACTCTGTCCAATCATTTGGACAGATATGTCACAGGGAATTTCTATAGTCCAAAGCTTGAGTTAAAATCCCTTTGGTCTTTTTGTTTTATGGAAAAAACAGATGAAAAGGTTTTGAGACATCTGGAAATTCTATGGCTGGTGCAGAAGTCAAAACTATTTAAAACCTTAAATGCCTTTTGTTTAGACTTAGTCCAGATTAGGGGCTCATAGCCCACCTTTGTGCTGGTGTGTTATATACACTTAGCCATTCCCACAATCTCTGATATCCAGATGCAGCAATGTTCAGCTGCACTGAGGAATTCTTGAACCTGTTTCTTAGTCTTTGATGTTGGGATCTGAAGCATGGCAGCAATACTGCTCTGAAGCAGTAATTTCAGTATTTCTCTGTTTACCATTTATCTTGATGGCCTGTCCATTGTTGAGAGTGGGGTATTGACACCTTCCACTATCAGTGTGTGAGGGCCAATATTCAATTTAAGCTGCAGTAGTGTTTCTTTTACAAATGAGGGTGTCCTTGTGTTTTGGGAGTAGCTGTTAGAAATTGAAATGTCATCATGGTGGATTTTCCCTTTGATAAATATGCAGTGCCCTTCCCCATCTCTTTCAAGTAATTTTTCTTTGAAGAGCCTCACATACATTTTCTATGCTTATGGGCATTTGATATGAGCAATGGGTGTCACAGTTTTCCCCCTGTAGGCTATGGGCCAAACCAAAGTGGTTCACACATGATGTGTCTTTTATAGAGTATTTCCTGGAGCCAGTCATAGTGACTCACAGTCCCAGCTGAAGCAGAAGGATCACCATTAGCTTGAGGCCAGACCTGAGCATGCTCCAAAAACACAGAACAATTTTGTCATTATAGGACCAAGATCTCACCAGGGAACATGTTGTGCAAATTCTACAGTGTGTTGTTTAGAAATAAAATGCAGAATTTTTCTAGGCCAGTGGGAAACCAAGTGGTGATACCTGTTACATGGTTAGACTCCATTAGCTAGAGTTAGGAGATTTTAAAGTGACTGTCACTTTCACTGTATTTTTGCCCTTCTTCATGACTTTGCAATGTATCTTTGTTAATTAGTATATTGAATTAAGAGAGCATGAGGGCTCACATCTGTCATGTTTTATTTTGGAGGCAGGTGCAGGAAGTTCAAGTCTTCTTCCAAGATAAATATGTCTTCTGCTAGTAATAACATTCAGAAACTGAAGCCATGTTATACCTAAACAGTTCCTAGGGGCTGGGAAGATGGCTCAGTAGAAAGTATGCTTATGACATTTGCAAAATACTGAGTTCATTTTCCACACCCTGGTTGCCATTTCTGTCCCTTGTGAATGAGATCAATACCTATTCCAGATTTGTGGCCTTTCATAACACTCTAGTAACTTGTGTCCCATTTATTTTGCTCTTCTTTTTCCTGGGACATCCTTTTGATTCTTTTTGTTTCATTTCTAAAGGCATGGTGTCATATAGCCCGGGCTGTCCTCAAACTTCCTATGTTCCCAAGAATAACCTTCAACGTCTGATCCTGCTACCTCCACCTCTCAAGTGCTATGATAACAGGCATCCCAATCCTTGTCCTCTTTATGGAACAGGAATTGAACTGAGTGACTCATGCATGCTAGGCAAGAATGCTACCAACTGAAATACAACTTTGGTCCCCTTTTTCTCTTTTATTAAGATATTAATTATAATTTTGCTATGTATGTATGTATGACTGTTTTGCCTACTTACATGCCAGTGTACACTGTGTATGCCCATGCAGACCCATACATCCCTTAGGGCTGTAGTTACAGAAGGTTGTGAGTGACTGTCACTTGTCTGCCTGGTATTTACTGATGTTAGACGAGAACATTAAATTCTCTTGACACACAAGTGAGTGCAAAGAACTGATCTAGGACTTCTTCAAAAGCAACGGGTTATCATATCTGTTGACACACCTTTATATACTCCATCTTTTTTATTTTTTTTTTACAATCAGCATTTACTAATGTTTTTGAGAACTCTTTGATCTATCAGTTAGTAACTTATTAAAAATGCATTCCTTTCTAGAATTATTAGCCTTACAATTTACTAGGTGTCACTCTAGTTTATGATTGAGAAGTACAGAATTGAAGTGAATGTTTTAACTCTGTGGAGGACTTTAGAGTGAGCTTCTGATTGCTTTCTATTTGTTTGTCTGTTTGAGACAGGGACTCACTATGTACTCTGGCTGTCCTAGAAATCTCTACAGGCTGGCTTGGAAATCACAGTATCACATGTCTTTGCTTCTTGAGGTTTGGGATTAAAGGTTGGCACCACCATACCCATATTGTCTATCCTTTTTTGAAGTTAATAATTTTGATAAAATTTTGCTGATGTATACTAAATAGTGTTAATCGGTTTGCATGTCTCTCTGTACATATAATAGGCATTTCTCACGCAATGCCTTATTATATTTTATGAGCACAGAAATGGAAGGCATAAGTCTCCTTTTCTGTTTCTCTTTAAAATGTGCTAGGGACTGCATTTGATATTTTATGACCTTTATCATAATCGAGCTCAATGAATTGTGTAAGTATATTCTCAATGAAGTGTGCTTTTGCAATACAGTCAGTCTCAACATTTCTATTATGTACATATATGGGATACTTTAGGACGCAGTGACCTATGAGGATGTGCATGTGAATTTCACTCATGAAGAATGGGCTTTGCTGGATCCTTCCCAGAAGAGTCTCTACAAAGATGTGATGCTGGAAACCTATTGGAACCTCACTTCTATAGGTAGGAATGTGATATTTCTGTCAGTTTTTAACTTAAGGGAACAAACCTTTCTTGGAGATTGTTTCTCTTCTGTGATTTTGAATGTGAAAGAAGTAGAATCAGGTGAATAATTTAGGCATTGTTCAATGATTCACAAAAGAGTAATTTCAGTTGTGCCTAGTTTCAAGTAATATATCACATATGTTTTGGTACTGTATTTTAGGTTACACATGGGAAGACCACAATATTGAAGAACATTGTCAAAGTTCTAGAAGACATGGAAGGTAATTTTCATGTACAAACTCATACATATGTACCTTAGAATAAATGTTAATGTACCCTGAACTTTTAAAGAAAAGCTGCAGTGTAAATTAGCACAGCTATGTGATGGTTTAATTCTCACAACACCATATACTCCAATGTCAGGAGTATGGAAAGCATTCCTTTAAGGATAAGAAAAGGGAACAATGACATAACAGATGTCACAGTTTTAATCAGCCATATGAGGGTCATGTTGTAGAATTGCCATGCCCTTCAATAATTGATAAAGGGGATTAGAGTATCTCCAAGATTTTTTTATAAATAAATCTTCTATATTAAATCTAGTGTTCCTCATATACGTGTAGTGAGTGACTTACTATAATTTAGTGAGAGGAGCACACTTCCTCTTGTAGAAACCTGAATCTATATACCATGTCTTTGAGGCATAAAATATTAGACTATGTGAATGTAAAGTAAACCTTTTATTTGTTATTGTCCCTTTAATAGGCATATCATCTGTTACTCTGGATACAAGCCATGTGAGTATCTGGGAAATGGAAAGAATCATACCTCTGTTTTTCCCAGAACAATTAGAAGATATGTTGTAGTCCCCACTCTAAGCAGACATGATGACTATGATAAAAGTTTATTCTCTCACTTTGAAAAGGAACCTTACGAGTACAGGGAATATGGAAAATCTTCTGTCTGTACTGGTTCACTTTGCACAAGTAATGTGACTCACAGTTTTAAAAAATGTTTTGACTGCAATCACTGTGCTAAAACTCTGAGTCCTTCATGTTCTTTTCAAAGACACGAAGAAAGTCATATGGGAAGAGGAAGTGGTAATCTTGAGCCTTGTATTAAGGACTTTAGCCATCACAGATATCTTCAAACACACAAAACAACCAATAATGAAGAGGATCTCTATGAATGTAATCAACATGGTAAAGCCTTTAGATATGATTCTTTTTTAAAAATACACCAAAGAACTCATTTGGAAGAAAAACCCTATGAATATAATCAAAGTGATAAAGTCTCTGCAAGTCACAATATTTATCAAGTATATACAACTCATTCTGGAGTGAAAAAGTATGAATATCACCAATGTGATAAAGCCTTTACAAGTCCCAGTTATCTTCAAATATATAAAAGAATTCTTACTGGAGAGAAACCCTATGAATGTACTCAATGTGATAAAGCTTTTGCATGCTCCAGTTATCTTCAAATACATAAAAGAAGTCATACTGGAGAGAAACCCTATGAATGCAATCACTGTGGTAAAGCCTTTGCACAGAAGAGTCATCTTCACAGACATGAAAGAATTCATACTGGAGAGAAACCCTATGAATGTAATCATTGTGGTAAAGCCTTTGCACACAAGTATAAACTTCTCATTCATGAAAGAATTCATACTGGAGAGAAACCCTATGAGTGTAATCAATGTGGTAAAGCCTTTGCAGAGAAATGCAATCTTCTCAGTCATGAAAGAAGTCATACTGGAGAGAAACCCTACGAATGTAATCAGTGTGATAAAGCCTTTGCACAGAAGAGTGATCTTCGCAGTCATGAAAGAATTCATTCTGGAGAGAAACCATATAAATGTAATCAGTGTAGTAAAGCCTTTACTCAGAAAGGTAATCTTCGAAGTCATGAAAGAATTCATACTGGAGAGAAACCATATGAATGCAATCATTGTGGTAAAGCATTTGCACAGAAGAGTAATCTTCTCAGTCATGAAAGAAGACATACTGGAGAGAATCCTTATCTGTGTAATCAGCATGCTAAATCCTTTGCACTGGAGGAGAATTTTCTCATTCATAAAAGAAGCCATACAGGAGACAAAGCCTTTGAATGTAAACAATGTGGTAAAGCCTTTGCAAAGAAGAGTCATCTTCTTATTCATGAAAAAATTCATACTGGGGAAAAACCCTACGAATGTAATCAATGTGGTAAAGCTTTTGCATGTAGCAGTAATCGTCACAGGCATGAAAGGTGTCATACTGGAGAGAAACCCTATGAATGTAACCAATGTGGTAAAGCTTTTGCACGTAAAAGTCATCTTCGGAGTCATGAAAGATGTCATACTAGAGAGAAACCCTATGGATATAATCAGTGTGGTAGAGATTTTGCATGTAACAGTCCCCTTCAAATAAAAGAAAGAACTCATAATGGAGACAAACCTTATGAATGTATTCAATGTGATAAAGACTTTGTTTAGTACAGTCATCGTCACAATCCTGAAAGAAGTCATACTTGACCAAAACCCAATGAATGTAATCAGTGTGGTAAAGTCTTTCCATGTTGCATTGTCCTTCAAAACCATGAAAATTTTCACACTGATGAAAATCCCCATGAATCTAATAAATGAGGCCAAGCCTTGCAGTCCACATACATTTTCCCGAACCGAGCTATCTCAATGGTGCTTGAATAAGGTTAGTAGAACTACTCCTTGGTTAAAATATTGTCTCTTTTTCTAGTAAACATTATAGTCTAAGAATAACAGAAACACATGATAATTTGAATAATAAAATGTTTTGTGAATGAAAGTAATATTTATACTGTCATCTATTTTGGGTCATGTTACTTAATTCTGTGAACTAAATATTTGTTTATATATATATTTAGATTAGAAACAATCTTATTTTACATATCAATCCCAGTTTCCACTCCCTCCCACCCTCCCATGTCCCCCACCAACCCCCTCCACACCCCCATCTACTCCCCAGGAGAGCGAGACTTTCCATGGGGGATCATCCGACTCTGTCACATCATTTTGGGCAGGGCCTAGACCCTCCCTCATGTATATAGGCTGAGAGAGTATCCCTCCAAAGGGAATGGGCTCACTCCCAAAGTCCATTCATGCACTAGGAATAAATGCTTGTTCCACTACCAGAGATACCCTAGTAGAGGGCGCCATTACAGGACTAAAGAGAAATAACACACTAGGGAACTATCAAGAGACACATAAGGATGACCCCCACTAACAATCTAAGCAATAGTGGAGAGTTGTTGTGACCACCTCGACCAGCAAGGAAGACGCAACGCTCGGACTCTTCTTTAAGCAGTTTTATTTAGGAACCTTGAACAATCTTCCGACTCCGGGGAAAGCCAGCCCACAGCTTGAAAGCCTTTGGGCAGCCAACCCCAGCATGCCACGTGATGAATGCAGACAGGTCCACATACGCGGAAGCAAGCCAGATCTTCAGCCCTAGCCAAATATGGAGTTGTTTTTGACAGAGAGCGCTCACCATCGGGAAGGTGGAAGGCGGAAGCCAGCACCATCTTAAAGGCGTGGCACTTCGCAGCTCTCTACAGTTCCCCCTTTTTATTTTATAAAATGGAACAGGCAAGAGTAAAGGTGATCTCTGATGCCTAGGGACCTTTGTACTGATCCTCATCCAAATGTCACCCACCCAAATGAGTACCAGACCCATCCGATACCCTTTTCTCAGAGGCAGGGCCTGGGGTATCAACCCGCATGCAATCAGACATGCTCTTCTCCAGGCCGCTAGTGCTGACCCGAGTGTAGTGCTTCACCTCGCATCCTGAGCATGAAGATTTAATTCTTAATGGTAGCTAACCATGCTTGGGGGGGGGGGGGGGACTGTCCTGCTTCAATGACTATAAAGGCTTGAATGATCATAGCTGCATTACGCTGCTGTGTAATTCTGATCCTACACAAACACCACAGGAAAACTAAGGAGGCCAACACCAAGAGGCCTGCTAACGCTCCCGTGCCCACCCATTCCTTCAGATGATTCATAGCAGAAGTCAGCCAAGATGACAGTCCCGACGTGAAGGAAAGGTCCACTCTAATAGAATTCACATTAACCACAGCCAGCCTCAGCTCTTTCAAGGTATCTTCAAATTCAACTGACCAATTCTGTAACAGAAAACTGGACAAAGCCCTCAACAAGTTTACAGCTCTTGTATAATTAACATACTGAACAGAAGTAACGCACAGTCCTTGCATTTTCCATTCACAGCCTAACTGAGCTATCTGCCAAAGTGTGTCCACTTGCTCTTGCACTAGGTCGATGCGCTGATTAACAATCATCAACCCTCCTTTTATTTGAGAATTGAGAGATGTTTGTAAGTCCAAAGCATGAGCCACATTGGCGTACAAAATATTCAAGGCAGAGACAGTCTGAACAGTATTAGACAGGGCTATAGCTGACACTGTAGCCCCAGTGGCTGCAACAGCGATAGCAGTCACCATGGTGGCTGTAATGCCAAAATCCCTCCTGGGCCTAAGCAGGGTCATGCTGCTAGGCGCTACTATAGGAACAGGCACATATCGGGACATAAGAATGACAACTGCCAATGGAAAACTACTGGCATCCCAGCACAAGGCATAATAGCATGTGGCTGGGGTACAATTCAGCCATTTCCCCTCTACACTACCATTACTAACCAACCACACAAAAGGAGGCCAAACACACACAGGGGTAGGAGAAAAAGTCGTATTATACAAACCCCTAAAGGTACTCTTGGCACCCCGAAGCACTACAAAATCCTTGGTAGGAGAAATAGTAGGCTCGGACTGTGGCGACTGATCAAAAAAGTCTCCAAATTTTTGATGATAAATCCAACTAAATTGTCCAAGATCCTGAATGGCCCCTCCAATCATAGCAAAAGGAGTGAGATCTGTACAACTCCCATTTACTCCACAAAGCAACCATAAATCAAAAAGATTCTCAAAATCAACAGCAACGGGATCTTGATTAGTAAAATTAGTTCCCGAGTAAGAGTTAGTAAATCCAGTGCTAATAGCAGGGGAAAAGGAAAAATAACCCTCTCTAACCCAAACTGCATTTCTACTCTGACACCCTGTCCTTGGAAATTTTCCCTCGCCCCCTATATCCCCTTCGCAAAACGGGGCCCACATAGGCTGTGGTGGGGGCAGGCTTTCACCATCTTTACTTGGCCACCATCCTAGCAACCAGGAGGCATTAACAGTTGTACTCCCCGGATTCCATGGAGCTTCAAATCAGCCTGCAGACTGATTATAAAATTGAACACATTCAAACCTTTCACTAACACTTCTAATCAACACAAAACACAAGCTACCCTGTACATTTATACTTCTATTCCCTTCTATAGGACTTTGTTGCTTATCTATGGGTAAATATGCAATACCTAAACTTTTATTGCTAGTAAAAAAGTGAGGAAAAACTTGAGCATTATACATCACCGGCATCGGTTTTGGAAACACTGACAAAACCCCCCATCTCTGCTGCACTATCCCCAGCTGTATCATCATAGGAAGGAGCAGGAGGGTCATCACATTGACAGTCATGACGCTGTTCATGTTGTACTTTTCTAATCAGGCGTTCTGGCACCCACACCGGGTCTTGTTGGTCCTGTGGAAAAACACAAACAAAACCTCGTGCCCGTGTCAGCACGGGATCAGGCCTGCGCCAGAGGCCTGTCAGAATATCTTTCCACTTGACCATCCCTTTTGTGGGGCCATGATAATCTTGATGTCTATCAGCCGCAGAGCGGCCTTGAGCATCCAAATTTTAAAAATTAATAGTAAATAGAGCAAGGGAAAGTCCTTTGGGGTACGGCCGTGGCCTATTCCCCCTTTTTGTTTTTGAAGGCATTCTTTCAATGTGCGATGAGCACGCTCCACAATGCCTTGTTCTTGAGGATTGTATGACAGCCCATGAAGGAGCTGCACTTCCATTTGTTGACAAAAGGAGGCAAAGGCTTGACCTGTATAAACTGGTCCATTGTCGGTTTTTAGCTGCTGGGGCTTACCCCATGCAGCCCAAGCTTCTAGGCAATGAGTTATGACATTGCCTGCCTTTTCTCCAGTTAAAGGCATGGTGTGTATGATGCCTGAACAGGTATCCACAAGCTTCCAAATTCAGATATATGTTTTACATCCATTTGCCAAACTTTTAGAGGGAGCAAACCCCTTGGATTTACTCCCATGCTGGGTGGATGTTGATGAATCACACATTGAGGACAATCCAGAATCACTTGTCGAGCATCTGCTCAAGAAGAATGAAATTTTTGTTGTAATGCTCTGGCATTTACATGAAAAGTCTTATGAAAATTCCTTGCCTTTTCTAAGGTAGAACTCAAAAATATACATTCCATCCTAGTCCACTGATCAACTTTATCATTACCTTTACTTAAAGGCCCTGACAGGCCTGTATGAGCTCTAACATGCTGAACAAAAAAAAAAAAAAAAAAAACAAGTTTTCCTCTGCCAAATTAAATTTTGTAATTGCTGAAATAAAAGGCAAACCGAGCTGGCACTCTTTATAGGTCCAGCCACTTCTAAAACCTTAATGGCATTAACAACATAAGCTGAATCAGATATCAGATTAAAAGCAAAAGGATAGGCCTTAAAGACTTCTATCTTTAATTCTACAATCTGAGGGGAGCCAGGCTGGAACTGATGCAACACAGGCTCCTGTCTTTCTATCATGTAGGCTCCACAGCCTGTCTTAGAACCATCTGTAAATACATTTGGAGCCGTTGAAATAGGCTCAGATGATGTTACCTTGGGAAATATTACAGGGTGTTCCTTAAAAAAATCCCAATAATGGATGCTTAGGGTAATGATTATGTATAGTGCCATCAAATCCACACTGCAAAATTGTCCAATCATCTACTGTGGCACAAATAATTTTAACTTGATGGCTGGAATAGGGCACTATAACTATATTTGGAGCGACTCCAAAATATTGCAAGCATTGTTGGACTCCATTCAAGGCTAATTTAGCCACTGCAGTGGGATAATGTTCAATAGATTTAGCAGGAGATATTTTAAGATAAATCCAAAGTAAAGGTCCCTCTTGCCATAATAAGCCCGTAGGTTGATAATATGTAGGAAGAATGCACATAACAATGTCTTGACCTTCTTTTAACCTCTGTAAAAAGGCGCTCTGTAATCTTTCTTCTACTTTCTGAAAAGCCTTCTTGCCTCTACAGTTAATTGTCTAGGAGAATCTAGGGCAGAATCTCCATTCAAAACATTATACAAGGATTTTAATTCATAATTTTGTAATTTCAAATAACATCTAATCCAATTTATATCTCCTAACAATTTTTGAAAATCATTTAGGGTTTTTAAATTATCTTTTCTTAATTCTACCTTTTGTGGAATAATTTGTTTCCCACTAATCTTAGCTCCTAAATAATTTACCACTTTATCTTTCTGAATGTTTTCAGGAGCTATAAACAACCCTTTCTTTTCAAGCAATTTAATTAAATCTATATAGGCCCACTCTAGCATTTGTTCTTCCTTTGCAGCAAGTAGTATATCATCCATGTAATGAATGCATCTCAAATCAGGGAATTCTTTTCTCAATGGTCCAATAGCTTCTCCAACATAAAGTTGACACATAATGGGGCATGTTGTGGCAGAACCACCCATTCAAATCTTTGATACGGCTCCACATGATTATAAGATGGAACAGTAAAGGCAAATCTCTCACTATCCCTGCTACACAGGGAAATAGAGAAAAAACAATCTTTTATATCAATCACAATTATATGCCAGGATGCTGGTAAGGATGATAGCAATGGCAAGCCCTGCTGTACTGGGCCCATAATTTGCATCTGATTATTAATAGCTCTCAAATCATGTAATAAGCACCATTTTCCAGATTTTTTTTTTAATCACAAAAATAGGTGGAGACACTGATGGTTTAATGTGTCCCAAGGATAATTGTTCAGCCATAAGATCTTTTGCAGCACTTAATTTTTCAGAGGACAGCGGCCACTGAGGAACCCACACTGGCTCCTCTGTCTTCCAAGTAATGGGAATACCTTCCTCAGTGGCCCCTAGGAAAAACCCAGACCTTGTCTAGGATTTCTTTGTTGTGTATTAATGGGATTTTTTTCTTCCTTGTAAGAACTTCCCTAAACCATAATCTGGATGGTAACCCTTGTCTTTCATCATCCTCTGAGAAGCAGGGAAATACTCATTGCTCAACTTAAAGCCCATATTTTTCAAAAGATCTCTTCCCCATAGGGAAATTGGAAGTTCCAACACATAGGGTTGCATGACTCCTGAATGCCCCCTCCCCATCTTTCCATTGTAACTGTCTTGCGCTCACATCTGGTGCCTTGGCATAACCCAGACCTTGCAAAGTTTGAGAGGAGACTTGTATTGGCCAGCCTGTAGGCCAGTCTTTCTTGGCAATAATGCTTCTATCTGCGCCTGTATCTAGCAAGCCTAGGATCTTCTTACCATCTACAACAAGCTCTGAGACTGGTCTTTGATCCATGTCTAGGGACAGAAATGTTAAGTCTGTCCCTGTGGATCCAAACCCTTCTTTGTCTCTTTCTTTGGACTGTGCAGTGAAGCGTTCATGTAAACTGGGTAGAAGTGAGAGTTGAGCTATCCTATCTCCAGGGGAAATGGCTGAAATCCCTCTTGGGAATTCGACCATGATCTTCACCACTCCAGTATAATCTGGATCAATCACTCCCGGGTGGACTCTAAGGCCTCTCAAGGCTGTAGAAGATCTTCCTAAAAGTAGCCCAACTGTACCTGGGTCAAGGGGTCCCTTAAAGTCTGACTCTATCAATTGGACCCCCATCTGGGGAGTTAATACAAGTCTGGTGGTGGAACGGAGGTCCAATCCTGCTGAACCCGCAGTGGCTTTCTGCGGTCCTTGGGATGACGAAGGGTTGGCCACCTCTCCTGGCTCCACTCTTTGTCCTGATTCTCTACTGCCCCATATATTTGCAGGCCCTGAGGGCGGGGGCCTTGCTGACCATTTTTTGGATGAGCACCACCATACCCTTGAGTTAAAGGTTGCCTATTAATGTCTTTCACAGAGCGGCACTCATTAGCCCAGTGTTTTCCCTTTTTACACTTAGGATACAGTCCAAGATGCTTAGGGTGTTGTCCCCCTCCTGCTTCAACTACACTTCCTCTTTCAGGGCACTGTCGCTTTAAGTGCCCCATCTTGCCATACTTAAAGCAGGCACATGAACTTCCTCTTTTATTTTGAGTCAGTTGAACTACAGCTGCTGGTAGGCCAGTGTTAGTCAGTGGCCCCTCCAGCTCTCTGCAGACTTTCAGCCATGCCTCCAATCCTTTACTCTTAGAAGGTATAATGGCAGCCCTACACTCCTTAGTACACTGCTCATAAACAAGTTGTTTAATCAAAGGCATAGCTGCATCAGGATCACCAAACACCCTCCCTGCGGCTTCTACCAGGCGAGCAACAAAGTCTGAAAATGGCTCCATGGGACCCTGTAGGATCTTAGTAAGATTGCCGCTCACTTCCCCTTTGTCAGGCAGAGATTCCCAAGCCTTTATAGCAGTGTGATTAATTTGCTCAAAGACTTGTACTGGGTATCCTGTCTGCTGATTAGCAAAGTGTCCTGTCCCAGTAACATGTCTCTGTCCCAGGCCAGATTTCCTGTGGCCTGATTAGCGGCAGCCTGATCATTGGCATATTCAATTAAAAAGGCCTGGGCTCAAACATGCACGAGCTAGCCCTGTCCAATCACTGGGTGTCATGCAGTGTCTCTGCAAGGCTTCCACTTGAGCCACAGTAAAAGAGGCTGTAATCCCATATGTTCTTACAGATTCAGCCAGAGACTTAATCACCTTAAAATCTAATGGCTCTTCATATCTGTTCCCTTGTGGATCTTGAAACATTGGATAGGCCAAGCGTAGTTCTGTTCTCACTGCCTTCCAGATCTCAGGACAGAAAGCACCCCATACTGCTACTCCTTCCCTCCACATATGGGGGGGGGGGCGCGGACGGCATTGCTTTACCTGGGGGCGACCCGCAGCGATCTCCACTTTTGGGCCTATCCTTGTCTCTCTTTTTCTCCCTCTTTCTTATTCTTGTCTTTTCCATCTGCTCTATGAGAGCCTGTAGCTCTTCCTCAGAGTCTGTAGACTCCGAGTCTTCTGACTCTGTGAGATCTGGGTACAATTTATTCTTTGTCTTATCTCCTTTCTCACTATTTGCCTGTTCTGACCTTTCTTCCTGTAGCATCTCTAAGGCAGCCTGTCCATTCTCCACCTCCTCACTGCATCGTTGGTCCTCAAGACAGCTTCTCACTAATTTTCAAACAGGTCTCACGCTGCCCTTAAGCGTTCCTCGATCGGCAGTGAAGTCAAGATCTCTCCCTAATTTTTCCCATGAAGGGATTGTAAGACCGCGAACCAAGGTGCAATGGTATCACATTCCTCCACGAACCTCTCTAGGGTGTTTTTCTTAATTTTAAATTCTTAGAAAGAAGCAGCTCATTCAGAACCAAAAAAATTGGGTGTGATTGAGAAGCGCCTATGGCTAAACTTGCAAAGTTTCCTTTTAAGCTTTTACTTTAGGTTCACTTTGCCACAAACTCTTCCCACTCCCTTTTTATCCACAAAGGAGCAAAATACCCGCTTTTGTCAAAGATTCCCACTTTACCTGGGAACTCACCAGTGCACTGCCCTGACTGCAGAAAGTTCTGAGTCTTCCGATGAGAGGGTCCCTGTACGGGCCACCACTTGTCTGGACCACCTCAACCAGCAAGGATGACGCAACGCCCGGACTCTTTTTTTTTTTAATTGTTTTTATTTATTTATTTTATATAACCAAGTGCATTTAAATGAAAACACATTTATAGACAATATTTTGGAATTTGGGTGCCATTCTTTCCAAACTACTTCCTGCTGGTAAGAGGTGCTGTCATGGGGGATTCGAAGAAGATTCAAAAATCCTTGCTGTAGTCTGTAAGGCTGCTTTGTCCAGCTGTTTTGAATGTGGGATCACCTGGTACTCTGTTTCAGGTGGTTTGGCTTGATCAAACCGCATTAGTCTGGAAGGAATCCACATCTTTTCATTTTCTGTGGAAACAAAAATAGAAATCCTTTTCCCCAGTAGCTCGGACTCTTTAAGCAGTTTTATTCAGGAACCTTGAACAATCTTCTGATCCCAGGGAAAGCCAGCCCACAGCTTAAAAGCCTTTGGGCAGCCAACTTCAGCATGCCACGTGGTGAATGCAGACAGGTCCACATACGCGGAAGCAAGCCAGATCTTCAGCCCTAGCCAAATATGGAGTTGTTTTTGACCGAGAGCGCTCACCATTGGGAAGGTGGAAGGCAGAAGCCAGTGCCATCTTTAAGGCGTGGCACTTTGCAGCTCTCTACAGAGAGGCTACCTTAAATGCCCTTCCCCTATAATGACATTGATGACTACCTTAAATGCTATCCTAGAAGCTTTATTCAGTAGCTGATGGAAACAGAAGCAGACACCCACAGCTAAGCACTGAACCAAACTCCTGGAATCCTGTTGTAGAGAGAGGGGAGTGAAGAGAAAGTCAAAACCATGCTTGGGAAACCCACAGAAACAGTTGACCCCAGTGGGTGCTCATAGACCCCAGTCTGACAGCTGGAGAACGAGCATAGGACTGAACCAAGCCCCCTGGATGTGGCTGTCAGTTAAATACTTGTTCTTAACATATTGTCAGAAATACAAGTGAATGGCAGAAAATTTTTAAGTAAATGTGATTGCTGCTAAACCTGATTTCCTGATATTGACTTGTAGGATAGCCTTTGAATAGAGATATTTCTTCTCAAAAATCCATAAAAGGGATCTAGAAAGATGTTTGCATTTCCACAGGACCCAGTATTAATTCTCAGCACCCACATTGAAGTTCACAACTGTCAATTAAGTCCAGTTCTAGGGGATCCAACACCCTCATACAGACATACATTCCATCAAAACACTTTTTCTTGTAAAAGTAATGATCATTTTTTTAAAAGTATGTGTCACATTGTGACTCTTTCTATAGCATAATGTGGACTCACTTCTACTCAGCTAAGTCATTTGTTGGGGTCAGTCACAACAATTAAAATAAGCAATGTTCAGATTCCATTCACAAAAGGATGGAAATTCACTCAATTATTCACTGAACAAGTAGCAAGAACTTTCATCACCTCAAATGATGGAATGCAGAAGGAATAAAGAGGCAGGGGCATCTTCATTTTCTGGGAGCTGGAGAGTTGTCTCAGCACTGCTGCTGTTGAGCATTGGAATTTGGTTCCCAGAATTCACATCAGGTAGCTCAGAGTCATACCTGGAAATCCTGGTTGAGGTCTGATGTGCATTTATGCCTTCCTTGGGCACCAGGTATGTTAATGGACCTAAGGCAAGTAAGTGTGTGTGTGTGTGTGTGTGTGTTAGAGAAGAGAGACTCTGTATTTTAAAAAAAAAAAAAAGCTTTCTTCATGAACATCTGTTTTCTTTTTTGGGGGGTGGGGGAGGGTATAGGGTTTCTCTATAGTTTTGGAGCCTGTCTTGGAACTCGATCTGTACATCAGACTAGCCTTGAACTCACAGAGATCCACCTGGCTCTGCCTTCTGAGTGCTGAGATTAAAGGATTGTACCACCACCACCTGGCATGTTGTTTTGTTTTGTTTTTATTTTTCTTAAAATTACTTTTGTTCATCCAGAACACTGTCCTGGATGAAGTCATATGAGAATTTTTAGAGCTTGTGTGTACACTTCAAGAAAACAAGACAAGTCAATTATGACTTTAGTTTCTTCAAAACAGAATTGTTCTTGGGATATATTTTCCTGTTCCTCACCACATAGTAGTTAGGAGTAAGTTCACTTCATATTGTTTGTTGTTTTATTCAATTAAACTATACTTTTTATGCTCATTGAAAAATAATGTTTGTCCCATGTGGATTGTTTTTGTCATTATATATAGTTTGAACACACTAGAACTCCACTCACATAACCTTTCTTAACTCTCAAGAGTATAAATTATCTGAGGCTCTGAATAAAGTAAGCTCTAGCATGAGTCTTTAATATGCCTCATTTGTCAGCTCAGTTCTCCCTGAGCCCTCTGTCTCCTTAGTGGTGACAAGTGGCTCTTGAACAGGGATAAGAAATTCTCTAGAAAATGAGAGAATGAGAACCCTCAGAGAAGGGGGTGAGTAAGAATAATGGTGCAGAAACCAGAGTACAGTGATGATTGGCATGCAGAGAAGTTTCTTCTAATGTGAAGAACAAGTCATTGCATCTGCCCCCTCCCGCCACCAAGAAAGAAGCCCTATGTTTAGTGTGCCTATTCGGATTCTGATGGCAGCACATTGCTCTCTTGGATGTGTTATTTTGGTTCATATATCAAGTGATATACAAAACTCCTAGCTTTGTGTAGGCCTGGAACAGGAGAAGGCTCTACAATAAGTGCAGGCTGCTGTACAGGCTTCTGTACTACTTGGACTGACATACTGATGGTACATGAAGTGTCAGTGGCAAATAGGGATTCTCTTAGGAGCCTTTGCCAGTCCCGTGTAGTTGTATCAAAGAAGAGACCTTTAGGCTCTTTGGAAAGGCTCTACTAACCATCTGCAGACAAGTATTCTTGCTTTTATAAATAGCTATTGGCTTACTGTTGGGCCTTAGTGGAAACTGAACATTTGAAAATGGGCCACTAAGTTACATACAACTTAGTATGTATGTAACTAACCTGCATTCCCATCATGACCTGGGTGGGTTTTTGACCCATCATGTCACAATAGAATGTTCACGGCAGCAATCTATTATCAAATGGAAGTGATATATTTGTGATTTGCCAGAGAATGTCCTGAAGGCACAAGCAAGTTATATTATGTAGAGAGCTGTGAAGTGCCGTGCCTTAAAGATGGTGCTGGCTTCCGCCTTCCACCTTTCCGATGGTGAGCACTCTCTGTCATAAACAAGTCCTTATTTGGCTAAGCCTGTTCAGCTTGCTTGCTTCTGTATAAGAGCAGCCTATCTGCAGGGTCCATGTGGCTCACTAGAGTTGGTAAGCACGAGGATATTTAAGCCTGTGCGGGCGTTTCCCCGGAGTTAGAGAAGAAGCTTATTCAAGGATCCTGAATAAACTGCTAGAAGAAGATCTCCCCTGAGTTTCGTCTTCCTCGCTGGTCGAGGTTGGGCGCGACAATATTAAGGTTTTTACTCTTGATACAATTCCCCTGCTGCCAATTATTTACCTATGGATACAGAAAAGTTGGTGGTTCTCAGGAGGATTATGCAAGAAGGGGAAGAAAAATATTGGGGTGTTGCTGTGAGCACAGAGACAGAGGATAGGAAGAGTTGGGTTAGATGCTGGGGACAGGAATAGAGGGTATATGTGGTTGGGCACTTGGATATGGGATGAAGTCTGAGGACAGTTGGTGAAGCATTTGGACAGGGTTGATTGGGGCATTCCTCATAGTGGTTGGAGCTAGTGCTGGCATTGGCAAGTTGTGCAGAGCCACACCCAAGGTAGATCCATTAGTGGTCAGGGCAGAGGCTGGGACAGGGAGAGAAATTGAAACTACAAGTGCAGGAGCCAAGACACTTGAGCTGGGCTTGATAATTTTGACCAGGTCTGTCAGTACCCGGCCACCCTGACTTGCTAGAGCTTCATACAGACAAACTTGTGTATTCACAACAAGACTCCCACAAATCCAAACACCCATGAAGACTTCCAAACACAAGCAAAGATGGCATCCAAGCTGACACACAAATCACACATTCCCTATGTATATAAATATGCCAGTGATACTCAAGATACCTACTATAATATAATACTTCCATATTTCTCACAATGTATAGTCAAATTCAGCAAAATGGAGCAGGCTATGTTGCTTGATCCCAACCCTACTTATCTAAGTTTGCTTCCCACATTGTAGAAAGTTAGAGCCAATTCTCAAGTTGTCTTCTGCCTGCCACCTATGCAAAGTGGCATCTGTGTATCCACTTGCAGATACATACAAAAGAAATAAAATGTGATAGTTTACAAATATGTAATTGCACAAACATGCATAAAGATGTTCTGTTTGGGAGGTGGTGAGTTCACCCTGTAAGAGCTGGAATGGGACTGACTCAGACCCCCTGAACATGAGTCTCAGCTAGAAGGCCTGAGCAGTCTAAGAGACCTCATACAGTGGAACCAGGATGTATCCCTGGTGCACAAAAGGACTGTGTGGGCACATCCCCCATGGAGGGATACTCCCTTAGCCTAGACACAGGAGAGAAGTCCTAGTCCCTACTCCAAAAGACTTGACAGATTTATATGAACCCTCCTGGAGGGCATCCCCTACATGTGGAATGGGGGGGATGTGAGGGGAGGGTGGTCGGGGTGCATGCGAGGATGGGAGAGGGAGAAAGAGAAGGAGGGAGGGAGGGAGGGAGGGAGAGGGAACTGGGATCTATATGTAAAATAAAAATTAAAAAATTAAAAAAAAAGAGCTGGAGCACATGGTCTGTACATCCTGCCAGACCAAAAAACCCAACTGTAGAGGCAGCTGGTGAACCCAGGGTCCAGCCATGAGCATGAGTATCTGCATTTCTGTCCACACACAAGGGCACTATCCATTCAGCAAGAAGTGGTGGTTGAATTCCCTGGAACTTTGAACTTACAGATGTGAGCTGCCATGTAGGTGCTGGAAATAATCTCTTTACTTCAAGAGAAACTTGCCAGAGTCTAGCTCCATTGGAGTTCAGGTCCCAAAGAGGAGCTGTGGAGTCAGCAAAAGAAGAAGACTGACAGGATCTGGGGGTGAATGAGGATAACTGGTGTTTTATTTTAAAAGGACCACACACATTTTGTACTCTAGGATTGGAAAATAATTTAGCCACAAGCAAGATTGAAAGTAGATTTAATGATTCTAGCATGAAAGCAGCCACCAACTTTATCACAGCATTTTTCCTGAAGCAAAAGCAGTAGGTTCAGCAAGTATCTAAATGTATATCTGGATGTGAGCCTGTTTCCATCCATACTGTGCTTTCATCCCTGGGACCAAGTGTGTCCAGTTCTCTACTCTGTGTCATTGGGGTCACAATGCAGATTCTTATGTGGAGTAGGCAGAATTACCTCGCTATATGGTTCAATGGTAGTGGGGATTTTTCCAAAGAGACTGCTATTTTATACATTCTTATTCCCCCACTGAAGCCCACGGAAAATTTCCCAAATGAAAAGCCATAAGGAAAATCCCGTAAGATATAGTGAGAATTCTTTACAAATGAAAGTAAAAAGATGCTGGAAAGTTGTGGTCTACAATGTTGAAACTCTGGAACCTTGTCAAGCAGGATAATCCCTAAACTAGGGAAACCATCTTGTATCTCTTTTTATTTAAGATTTGATGCATTATTCTTGTGTTTGTGAATGTGTACATTTTTAAATCAGATGAAAGCTGTGTGACACAGTCCTCCCCTCCTGCCATGTGGACCCAAACCACATCCACCAGACTTGGTTGCAAGCCTTGATCTCTTTTGTTAATCATTGCTTTTGAGGTTTTTAAAACAGGCTCATGAGGTTCAGGCTTACTTTGAAATCATGGCATTCCTGCCTTCACTTCTAGTTGCTGGGATGACAGGTTTCAATAGCATGCTCTATATATGCAGAGCTATTGATCTACTGAATGAGACCCATCTGAGCTGAAAACATTCATGTAACTGACATTTTGATACACTGATCCACACTGAGACCCCGTCTGAAAAAAAATGTTATTAAAAATTAGTGTGTATATGTTCTGAGTCAGAATATCAGTTGCCTAGGCTGGCTTAGAACCCACACTGTAGCCCTTAAATTTCTCCTGCCTCTTCACCTCAGCTTCTTAGTAACAGGAGAACAGGCCTGGACAACCAAGGGAGGAAGCAAGGGCACTGAGAGGCTCAACTTTTTGTTTGGGAATACATAGCCAGAAGTGCATGTCAAGATTAGAAATGTCCTAGGTTCAGGTTGGAATTCAGAACCTTCCTTGCGGTGCAATGCCATCAGTTCAGCCTAGAAGGGGGGGAAGAGGCCCAGGATCCACTCCTCTTTGGAGTCTAAATGTCCTGAGAATCTTATGTGGACTAAGGCCACAAATGCAATGTGAAGTATTGTTTATGAAGAAAGAGGGACACAACAGAGGGCCACCTGGCCATGGCCAAGCTGCAGTTTCAGTGGCCTCTTATAGAGCCCAAGGAGCATGCCAGGTCCAGAGCTATGCTCAGGCGTCTTTGGGCAAGGACAATAAAAATGACAAAAAGGGGGTTCCCTCCTGCTCACTGTCAGGGCCTACTAAACTGAGATTATACAAAACTGAAAAACCTCCCAGATGCCTAGGTATTGCAAAAGCCTCCCACTTTTCACATGGGAAACTGAAATACGAAGAAGGAGAGTCTCACCTGGAACAATTCTGATTACTGATGCTTGGCTGTTATAACTATGGTAACAAGTGTGGTGTGTTTACATCATTCTTAATAACAAGGACAAGGAGATGCAGCCACACACACAAAGTTACACAGCCACTAACTGCATTATATGCCAGGATTTGAACCCAAGTTTCCCATCAGTACACTTGGAAAGTTTTAAGATTGCATATATTTATTAATTTAGGGGTGAGACCACACATGTATGGAAGTCAGTGAATAACTTACCTAATTCCATTTTCTTTAACCATGTTGGTCACAGAGATGGAGCTCAGGTAGAAAGAAAGGCTTGCCAGCAAGTGTCTTGCCCCCAGGTGAGTAATTTGTGCTTGTTGTATGCATGTGCATGTGTGGATGTCACCAAACATCTGATAGTAAAATCCAAGTTGACATTATGGGTTACTGGGCATGGCCAAGCAAATCCAGACTCTAGTGTTCCCTGAGACTCTAGTTTTTCCTGAATTGTGCCAACGGAGACCTTAAGAATAGGTGAGGCATGGATAGACAAAGCATTTGCTGACATTTAGGTCACACAGGGTCTGAAATCTGTACTGTAAGTAGGCAGAGCTGTGAGTCATAACTTTACTGATGAACATCAAAAGGTGATATGGAATCACTTCAAGTGTCACACAATATTTCTTTATTTGGATTTTTTACATTCCCAAACATTTTAAAACTATGAGGAACATGTTCAGTTATGGCAGTAAACATGAGTGCTATGCAATATTTAAGGAAACCAGGAAATGTTGTGACTTAGGGGTAAATACTCTTGCATAGGAAACTCTAAGGAAGATTATGGGGCATTTTTAGGACTGAAGCTCTATCTAGATTCCTCAAAGAGGTGGCATGGTTTAGTCCTATAAATATTTTTTTAACATTTATATACATTTCTGGCAGTTTTGTTCATTGTGACATAAAAGAAACATAGGGGAATCCTTTTAGTCTAATATATATATATATATATATATATATATATATATATATATATGTATATGTATATGTATATGTATATGTATATGTATGTATGTATATATATATATATATATATATATATATATATATGTTTATTTCACCTCTTTGTGTGTTTTGCTTCCTTGTATGTTTGGTGCCCATAGAAAATAGTATCAGATCCCCTATAACAGGATATAGGCATGATTGAGTGCCACAGTATTAGTGCTTGGAATTAAATTCATATCTTCTACAGGAAGAGGAAGTAGACTTAACTACTAAGCAATATCTCTAGTTCTGAACTGAACAGATTATCAAAATTTGTGTGTGTGTGTGTACATGCGCGCACACGCATGCGTACATGCATATTCAAAGCCACATACTGAAAACAATTATTCACTGTAATGTTTACCCTAGCTAAAGGGACTCTGCTTAATTCCTACAACAAATTGACATGTAGGCAAGTCTATAGAGTATTTTCTTGATTAATGATTAATATAATAGGGAGTGTCATACTGTAGCTGGTGCCACTCTCCCTGGGCAGCTGCTCCTTAGATGTACAAGAAAGGAAACTGAGCAGTTTATGGTAGCAGCAGGGCAGAAAGCACTTCTCCAGATTTACACCATATGTGCAATGCCTAAGCCTATTGTGTATATGCATTAACAAATGTGTTCCTGGAGAGATCCTCTTCAGCAGTATACAGAATAGTAATTATTAAAGAACCTGTTTTTTCATTAAGCTATGTGTGTGGCATGATTTACCATTGGGAAGGCACATTAAATCCAAAAAAGGTTCACCAAAGCCTTTTAGAAAGATACTTTTGAGACAGTTTCTTATGAAAGTTATGTTTCCTTATCCCCATGTGTAGTCACACAGGGTATTGACTTTGTTGTCCTCCTGACTCAACCTCCTAAATTCTTGTATTAAATGCTTGTAACATGAGACAATTCTGATAGAAGCCATTTGAGTCACACAATGGACTGTCCATTGCAATAACAGGTAAATAATTAGTGTGTGCAGCACAACTTCTCATTTGAGACAAGAATAGAAGGGAAAGTTCATTGTGTACACAGAAGAAGGAAACTATCTAGGTAATAGCTACATTAGAAGTTGTTTAAGATTATGTCAGTGAGCTGAACCAGTCTCTGTTATAAAGAAGGTTCTTCACACACACTAATTCATAACACATGAATGAAGGAAAACCAAATAGGTGGGTATAAAATTTGCAGAGGTTAGCTTGAGCCAGTGAAATTTCCAACTGGGCACCCCTCCTATCGGTAAGTGGAAACCTGATTGTCTCACTTTCAGTCTGGTGAGAAGACTGAGACACAAGGCCATTTGGCTGTGACTTGTGTTTCAGCATGTAGCACTCCCAAGCTAAAATTTTACATATGGTGGGGAAATACAATTTATTGCTATTGGTATTCTCATTACCAGGAAAGATGCTACTGTCTTTTATAATTCAGTATTGCTAGGTGTAACGAGTCTTTCTCTATCCCACCAGCCAGCTTACAACTAATGACAAAGATTTCTAACTAATTGTGAATGTTCAGCCTTAGATTAGGCTTGTCTCTAACTAACTTTTCATCTATGTTCCACCATACAGCTTTTTGCCTTCCCTGCATTCTGTAACTCTGACGCCCTCTGAGTCTAACTGGCAATGCCTGGCAACTCTGCCTTCTTCTCAGAGTTTTTCCTGTGCCCAGAAGTCCCCCCTATACCATCTGCCTAGCTACTGGCCATGTAACTCTTTATTAAACCAATCACAGCAACACCTTCACACAATGTACAAACATTATACAACAGTTAAGCGTCCTATAGTTACTTCATCTCATTTTAAAGCTAAGTGGTGGCATCTGTCTGTGTTCCATTGCTGTGAAGAGACAATATGACCATGGGGCCTCTTATAATGGAAAATACTTAACCAGGGCTTGCTTACAATTTCACATGATTAGTCCATTTTTGTCATCACAGGGAACATAACAGTACATAACCAGACATGTTGCCTAAGACTTCAACATCCTTCTTCATAGGCAGCAGGAAGAGATAAAGGCTCGGACCCTAGCTTGGGACCTTGAAACCTGAAAGATCACCCACAGTGGAACATTTCCTCAAAAAAGAGCATCTTTATGCCAAAAGGCCAGACATCATAATCCCTCCAAAGCATTCCATGATCTAAACATTCAATTTTTTTTTCCCTTTGGGGATACTCTACAAAAGATCATATACTTCAAGCTTACAGTTTCCCAGAATAAACTTTACTGTCACAAAAGGGTGAAATGGAAGCACAGTAAGGAAATACTGAAACAAAATAAGACAAAAAGCAACTTAGCAGACTACAAATTTTCTAGCTCCGTGTCTGATGCCAAAGCACTCTTCAGATCTCCATTCAGTTCATCTTGGTTCACTGCACTCTTCCCTCCCTTGGGCTGGTTCCACACCCTGCAAGCAAGTGTTCTTGGCAGGTGTCTAATGACTCTGGCTTCTCCAACATCTTGGGGTCTCCAACAATATCCAAGCTTCACCTTCAGAGCTTCATGTAATGGTTTCTCTGTGCTTCCATGGAGATAAATCCTTGGCACATGCCTGGCTTCAGAAGATGTTCTTAGCCTGACAGGGAGAATTCACAACACTTTTTTATATATATTCTTGACATTAAGCCAGAACAAAGGCCATATCTGTCAAGTTCTGCTGCTTGCTGGGTTTGAACTTAGTCATCTCTTCAATTACATCTGCACAAGCTTTCCATTGCTGATGATGGCCTACCTGCTTGTGCTTTCTTGAATTCCTTTTCACAATGTGGAATCTTAGCTAAGTGGATCCTTGCTGTGAGGTTACCACTCCCTTTATTCCACTTATCATCAGGCTTCTCTTTAAACTTTTTATCTCCTTGTGGACCAGAACTGGCTCCATTATACTTCCTGGATCTCCTTGCTTTCCTGCTCAAAAGTGTATATTTTTCCTTGCTCAGATTTGTGACTTTCATTATAACTGCACAAGAGTGAACACTAAACATCACAAGACAGGGTCTTGTGATATTAGGATTTCTTGACATCTCTTTTGCCAATGCAATTAATTAAACCTTATATTTACCCTGCTTCAGAAAGCAGCCACATTTTTTTGCCAAAAAGACAGGACAGGAAAAGTCTCTCTAGTCCACATACTAATCCAAAGCCCAAAGAACACATTCTGCAGACAAGCAACATGGTCTGGCCTGCTCCCTGGTGCCAAACTCTTTCTTGTCCAGTATTCTATTGCTGTGAAGAGAAAAAATAACTAGAGTAATTATTTTAAAGAAAAATATAATTATACTGTCAAATATTTATTGTATGGTCATCATTGTGGGAAGCATGGCAGCACACAGGCAGACGTAATGGCTATTAGTTCTACATTCAGATCTGTAGGCAGCAGGAGGAGAGCAAGGCACTGTGCCTCTACTGGGCCTTTAAAACCTCAAAGCCTGTTCCCAGTGACACACTTGCCCCCAATAAAGCCACACCTATGTCAACAATGCCACACCTCTTAATCCCTCCTTAGAAGCACCACTCCTGATGACTAAGTATTAAAACATGGGCCTATGGGGGTCATCCTCATGTAAGCACTACAGTATTATCTTTTTATTTTTTACATAAATCATTAGTCTGTATTTTCTTCTATTCTCCAATGTCTCCCAGTCATTAAGAAATTTATTTGACTTTTCACAAATGGTAATTTCACAAAAGGCAGGTGTCTGTTAGAGGTCTTAGTTTTGGTTTGTATTGCTGTGATGAAACATCCTGACCACACATGAATTGTGGAGGAAACATTGCATTTGGTTTACACTTCTCTCTCATTCTTCATCATCACAGGAAGTCATAATAGGAACTCAAACAGAGGCAGAAGTGGATGCAGATACAATAGTCATAGATGAGGGCTGCTTACTCTGTTGCTTTCCATGGCCTGCCAAGCCTGTTTCATACAGAACCCAGGACCATTGGATGATGGAGGATGTCCTTCTTATATGTGTCTCTCTTAGTGGTTGATAAATGAAACATATGTATTATATATGTATTATTATGTATATATTATATGTATTATAGATTTATTTATTAGCTTTAGTAAAATCCCGGAAGGCTGAGGTCTGGGTGCTTACGGGCTTGCTTGTTTATCTTAACTTGCAGTAACTATGTTTGGCCAGCATGTGCCGCAGGTGTACCACTGAAAGGAGTCCAGAGGCAAAGCAGCTCAAGTCTTTCTTGTCTCTAAGGTGTTACAATCTGTAATTGCTAAACAACACTCAACAAACACAAAACCAAATGAATTTTTATTAGAGAGAAGAGAGGGGACAAAGCTCATGCAAACTACCAGTGGTTCTGGTCCAGTGGACCTGAGCAGCAGTTTTACCAGCTAGAAGCTCTTTACAGCTCCTGCCACTCAGGGAACCCTGCAACTGCTTAAAAAAATCCACAACAGAAAGGAAAACCACTGCAACTCAGGAAGCTTTGTGGCTACTTCCTACACACGTGCACAGTTAAATCACAACACACAACCTCCCACTCAAGCTTAGCACGCAAATCCCCCCATGTAGTTGGACTTCAGATAATTAGCAGACTGGGGCAGCACAGACTACAGAAACATATGTAGTCCTTTTCTGGGACCCCAGAACGCAGTGAGCCTGGTAGATGTGGTTAGCTCTGGAACTCCTGGAAGCTGGCCATGCTGGCTGATCATGAGAATTCACCCATATGGGTGCCAATTGAAGGCAGTGTAATAATGAGTTCACTAGACCCAAGATAAATGATAAAGGGGTGTTTTATTGGGGAACAACTTACATACATAATATAAAGAACAGCTGCAGCATTCCTGCCTCAGAAGAGGCAGTCTGCCCTTCCAGTGAACCCCACAACGCAAGAGAGTGGGCACTCCTTCCTTCTTTACCTTCAAGAAGTCACATCCACACCTGAAGCCACGCACAAAGGGGTGTTTCCACTAACACAAATTCACTGGGAAGGTGAGATGCTACTATATGTATGAGAAAAATTACAGGCAGAAGAAGGCGGTTTCCACAGCCAGTAACCCCATGGTCTTTGTCTAGTGTGGCTCTCAGCAGAGAGGTATTAATCTGGTGGATCGGCTTGTAGACTATTGGTTGTCATCTGTTGTATTCTTAGTGGCCTCTGGCAATACACATCACTAGGCATCATCCGTTTCAATAAGGAATGCCTAGAATTGCCCACACCTCTCAGCTGTGGTGATATATTGTTTATGATCTAATTAATAAAGCCACTGAAGATCAAAATGCAAAGATAGCCACAGATAGAAGTTGAGCAGTGGTGGCATACATTTTTAACCCCAGGACAAAGGAGGCAGAAGCACATAAGTCTGTGGGTTCAAGGCTATATGAGGGTGAATCAGTTTAAGAAAGAGAGCTCATGCCTTTAATCCCAGCACTAAAGAGGTATATAAGAAGGAGCTCAGGCTTTGACCCCCATTGTCTTTGACTCCCATTACCAGGCCTCTGCTAGAGGTGAGTCTGGAACCAATTCGGGTGGACTCCCCCACACACACACTCTGCCCTGAGAACTCCCTGGACTGGCCCTGGATCTCACTCCCCCTGTGTCTTGTCCCCATGGAGAGCACACCTGGGGCTCTGATACACACCCACCCAACCCCACCAAAGGCCTGCCTTCCCCCTACCCTGTGCTCTACCCTGCCCACTGTCCAACTGCTCTGCTTGAGCACAGGGACAGAGGGTGGAGCCAACAATCCTGCCACCTTTGGTGAACTTCCTGGAGCTGTTCTGAGCACACTAGACCTGCCTAGCCATGCAGGACCACACATAATCCCCACCTGCCTGGCCTCTGACCACCACCGCCAGTCCTGTACTGTAGTTCCAGGCCCCTTCTAGAGATCTGCCTATCCCCTCAGGGCCATCCTGAGCCCCTACAGGCTGGATCCTTAAACCCCCTCACTGGGCTTCTGCTAAAGAGGCCTCAGCTGGAGAGTGCCAGGCCCAGGCTAGATCTCCCTATCAGCCCATGCAACATCCTGAGTCCCAGCCTTTGGGATCTTTGACTCCCATCGCCTGTCTTCTGTTGGATCCTGATCTTTGATCCCCATCACCTGGCCCCTGCCTCAAGAGAAACCTCCTACAGAGCTTGAACCACCAAGAGCTACAGACATCGAACCTCTGACCCACCTAAGCCCACCTGTAGAGTACCAGAGAGAGAGAGAGAGAGAGAGAGAGAGAGAGAGAGAGAGCCCACCTACACCTAATGGAAGAAGCAATGGAAAGACAGCAATACAAGAAAACACCTAACAATGGAAAAGCAAGCATGACACCACCAGAATCTAGGGACTCTACACCATCTAGGCCAGAAAACCCAAAAGCAGATGAAGCAGAAAAGAAAGACTTAAAAATTTTGGTCATAAAAATGATAGAGGCCCTCAAAGACGAAGTGAGAAAATCCCTTAAAGAAATGAAAGAAACAACAAACAAAACATTGGAAGAATGAATAAATTTCTTAAAGAAAGTACAAAAAAAAACAATTAAAAATTGAAAGAAATGGTTCAAGACTTGAAAACTGAAATAGAGACATTAAACAAAACACAAACTGAAAAAATACTGGAAATAGAAAGATTGGACAAATGATCAGGAACTTCAAGCACAAGCATAACCAACAGAATGCAAGAGATGGAAGAGACAATCTCATGCGTGGAAGATAAACTAGACGAAATAGATTCATCAAACCAAAAAAAAAATGTAAATCCAACAAATCTTTAACACAAAACATCCAGGATATGTGGGACAATGTGAAAAGGCCAAACCTAAGAATAATAGGCATAGAGGAAGGCAAAGAAGCCCAGCTCAAAGGGGCAGAAAATAATCAACTTGAGGGCTGAAATCAACAAAATAGAAACCAGGAAAACAATACAAAAAAATCAATGCAATGAAGAGTTGGCTTTTTGAGAAAAATAACAAGATAGACAAACCTTTATCCAAACTAACCAAAAAGCAGAGAGAGAACATGCAAATTAACAAAATCAGAAACGAAAAGGGGAACATAACAATGGACACAGGAAATCCAGACAATTTTTAGGTCATACTTTGAAAACCTGTACTCCACAAAATTTGAAAATTCAAAGGAAATGGACAAACTTCTGGATAACTATCACTTACCAAACTTAAATCAAGAACAGAAAACAACTTTAATAGACCTATAACCCACAATGAAATAGAAGCTGTCATCGAAAACCTTCCAACCAAAAGGAGTCCAGGGCCAGATGGATTCAGTGAAGAATTCTACCAGACATTCAAGGAAGAACTAATACCACTACTCCTCAAACAGTTCCACAAAATAGAAACAGAAAGTTCATTACCAAACTCTTTTTATGAGGCCACAATAACCTTGGTACCCAAGCATCACAAAGACACAACTAGGAAAGAAAACTACAGACCAATATCCCTGATGAACATCGATGCAAAAATACTCAATAAAATACTGACAAACCGAATTCAAGAATACATCAGAGAAATCATCCACCATGACCAAGTAGGCTTCATCCCTGGATTGCAGGGATGGTTTAACATATGAAAATCTATCAATGTGATCCGCTATATAAACAAACTGAAAAAGAAAAACCATATGATTATCTCCCTAGATGCTGAAAAAGCCTTCGACAAAATTCAACACCATTTCATGATAAAGGTCTTGGAGAGGTCAGGGATAACAGGAACATACCTCAACATAATACAGCAACCAACTGCCAACATCAAACTGAATGGAGAGAAACTTAAGCCAATTCCTCTAAAATCAGGAACAAGACAAGGCTGCCCTCTCTCTCCATATCTCTCAGTATCGTAGTGGAAGTTCTAGCTAAAGCTATAAGACAACAAAAGGAGATCAAGGGCATCCAAATTGGAAAGGAAGAAGTCAAACTGTCTCTATTTGCAGATGATATGATAGTTTACATAAGCGACCAAATAAACTCTACCAGGGAACTCCTATAGCTGATAAACACCTTCAGCAAACTAGCAGGATACAAGATAAACTCAAAAACATCAGTAGCCCTACTTTTTTCAGACAACAAAGAGATAGAGAAAGAAATCAGAGAAACATCACCCTTTACAATAACCACAAGCCACATAAAGTATCTTGGTATAACTCTTACCAAACAAGTAAAAGGCCTATATAATAAGAACTGTGTGGTTGAGATACCATCTTACTCCTGGCAGAATGGCTAAAATTAGAAACACCAGTGACAACTCATGCTGGAGAGGATGTGGACAAAGGGGAACACTCCTCCACTGCTGGTGGGAGTGCAAACTCATACAGCCATTTTGGAGACCAGTATGTCAGTTCCTCAGGAAAATGGGAATTAGTTTGCCACAGGACCCGGCAATCCCCCTCTTAGGCATATACCCAAAGGATTCACATCCATGCAACAAAGACATCTGTTCAACTATGTTCATAGCAGCACTATTTATAATAGCAAGAACCTGGAATCAACCTAGATGCCCCTCAATTGAAGAATGGATAATGAAGATGTGGCACATCTACACAATGGAATACTACTCTGCAGAAAAAAATAATGGTATCTTGAAATTCGCAGGCAAGTTGATGGCACTTGAAGAAACCATCCTGAATGAGGTAACCCAGTCACAAAAAGAGGAACATAGTATATACTCACTCATTAAAGGATTTTAGACCTAGAGCAAAGGACCACCAGCCTATAATTCACACCACCAGAGGAACTAGGATACAAGGTGTATTCTTAGAGATTCATATAAAGTCCCTCACAGAACCAGGAAGGGACAAGTCCCCCAGAGCTCAGGTGAAGTGGGGGGGGCAGCAAATGGAGAGAGAAGTAGGAGAAAGTGAGGGGGAGGAAAGGAAAACACTGGCAACTAGGAAGATTGAGCCTGGATAGGAATAGAAGACAGGAGAGAGAGAGAGAGAGAGAGAGAGAGAGAGAGAGAGAGAGAGAGAGAGAGAGAACATAAAACAGGGAGCCAATATTGGTTTGAAGATAAAATTGAACACAAAGAAAGGTCTAGAGAACTACCAGACTGCTGCCAACTAACATTTTGAGCAACCGTGGAAAGGCTAGCATAAATGCCCTTCCCAGATAGTGAGATCAACAACTAACTTATCCATGGAACCCTCATCTAATACCTGTTGGAAACGGGAGCAAACACCCATACATAAACACTGAGTCGAGCTAGAACCCAGATGCAGATGGAGAGGACAAGACCAGGCTGCAGAGCACATAGCGACAGCTTACCTGAACAAGGAGGAGCTAACGGGCCCCCAGACTGATAGCTGAGAAGCCAGCATGGGACTGACTCAGATCGTCCTGAATATGGGTCTCAGCCAGAAGGACTGAGCAGTCTAAGAGACCTCAGACAGTGGAGCCAGGATGTATCCCTGGTGCACAAAAGGACCTTGCGAACACATCCCCCATGGAGGGATAACTGCCTTAACCTAGAGACAGGAGAGAAGCCCTAGTCCCTAATTCACATGACCTGTCAGATCTACATGACCCCACCTGGATGGCTACTAAAGTTCAAAGCTCAAATAAAACCTCACACACTTATAGTAGGAGACTTCAACACACCACTCTCACCACTAGACAAGACCACCAGTCAGAAACTTAACAAAGAAACAAAAGAACGGAAGTTTTGTCTCAATTGGGTTTAACAGACATCTATAGAACACTCCATCCAAACACAAAAGAATATACCTTCTTCTCTGCTCCACATGGAACCTTCTCTAAAACAGAGCACATACTAGGTGACATAAAAAACCTCAACATATACAAAAAAATTAGAATAGTCCCCTGTATCTTATCAGACCACCATGCTTTAAAATTGGAATTCAGCAACATCACAAATCACAGAAACCCTACAAACTCATAGAACCTGAACAATGCGCAATTGCATCATACCTGTGTCAAAGAAGAAATAAAGAAAGAAATTAAGGACTTCCTAAAATTCAAAGGGAATGAGGACACAACATACCCAAACTTCTGGAACACCTTGAAAGCAGTGTTGTGAGGGAAGTTCATTGCACTAAGTGCCCATATGAAGAAAATAGAGGATAGTCACATTAGAGAATTAACAGCACAACTGAAAGCCTTAGACCAAAAAGAAGGAAACTCACCCCAAAGGAGTAGACCTCAGGAAATAATCAATTTGAGGGCTGAAGTAAATAAAATAGAAACCAGGAAAACAATACAAAAAAATCTTTTGAGAAAATCAACAAGATAAACAAACCTTTATCCAAACAAACCAAAAAGAAGAGAGAGAACATGCAAATTAACAAAATCAGAAACGAAAGGGGGGACATAACAATGGACACAGAGAAAATCCAGACAATTTTCAGGTCATACTTTGAAATCCTGTACTCCACAAAATTTGAAAATTCAAAGGAAATGGGCAAATTTCTGGAAAACTATCACTTACCAAAATTAAATCAAGAACAGAAAACAACTTAAATAGACCTATAACCCCTAATGAAATAGAAGCAGTCATTGAAAGCCTTCCAACCAAAAAAAGCGCAGGGCCAAATGGATTCAGTGCATAATTCTACTAGAAATGCAAGGAAGTGCTCATATCAATACTCCTTAAATTGTTCCGCACAATAGAAACAGAAGGTTCATTATCAAACTCTTTTTACAAGGCCACAGTATCTTTTACCAGCCCTTTACCCTGAGGTAATGTCTATCTTTGAAGCTTAGATGTGTTTCTTGTATGCAGAAGAAGGATGGATTCTGTCTTTGTATCCATTCTGTTAGCCTGTGTCTTTTTATAGTTAAGACCATTAATGTTGAGAGATAGTAAGGACCATTGATTGTTAATGCTTGTTTGTTTTAGATTTTTTTCTTGGCAGTGGTATTGTGTTCTGCTTTACCCTTGGGTTCTGGTGAAGTGGGATTATCTGTTGTCTGTGTCTTTGTGAGTGTAGTTAACTTCCTTGGGTTGGAGTTTTCCTTCCAGAACTGTCTGTAGGGTTGGATTTGTAGATATGTATTGTGAAAATCTGGCTTTGACATTAAATATCTTGTTTTCTCCATCCATAGTGATTGAGAGTTTTGCAGGGTATAGTAGCCTGGGCTGGCATCCATAAAGTCTTAGTATTTATAGAACCTCTATCCAGGACCTTCTGGCCTTGAGAGTTTCCATGGAGAAGTCAAGTGTAATTTTGATAGGTCTGCCTTTATATGTTACCTGTCCTTTTTCCTTCACTGCTGTTAATATTCTTTCTTTATTCTGTATGTTAGGTGTTATGATTATTATGTGTCAAGGGGTCTTTTTTTCTTTGGTCCAGTCTATTTGGTGTTCGGTATGCTTCTTGTACATTCATGGGCATGTCCTTCTTCTGATTGGGAAAATTTTCCTCAATTATTTTGTTGAATATGTTTTCTGCACCTTAGAGCTGGGCTTCTTTGCCTTCCTCTATGCCTATTAGTTTTAGGTTTGGCCTTTTCACGTTGTCCCACATTTCCTGGATGTTTTGTGTTAAGGATTTGTTGGATTTACAATTTTCTTTGTTTGGTCAATCTATTTCCCCTAGTTTATCTTCCATGCCTGAGATTCTCTATTCCAGCTCTTGTAGTCTGTTAGTTATGCTTGTGTCTGTAGTTCCCAATCATGTGCCCAGTTTTTCTATTGCCAGCATTCCTTCAGTTTGTGTTTTCTTCATTGTCCCTATTTCAGTTTTCAAGTCTTGAACCATTTCCTTCACCTGTTTAATTGTTTTTTTCTTGGTTTTCTGTACTTTCTTTAAGAAATTTGTTAGTTGTAGCCAGTCTTGTAGGTCTCTAGACCTTTCTTTAGGTTCAGTTTTCTCTTCAAACCAATAGTGGCTCCCTCTTTATTCTCTCTCTCTCTCTCTCTCTCTCTCTCTCTCTCTCTCTCTCTCTCTCTCTCTCCTGTCTTCTATTCATGCTCTGACTCAATCTTCCTAGTCGTATGTGCTTTCCTCTCCTCCCTTTCTCTTTCTCCTAGTTCTCTCTCCATTCACTGCCCGCCCCACTTCCCATGTGCTCTGGGGGACTTGTCCCTTCCCCCTTCTGTGAGGGACTTTATATGAATCTCTTAGAATACACCTTTTATGCCCTTCCCTGATAATGAGATCAACAACTAACTTACCCACCATCATGGAGCCCTCATCTAGTACCTGTTGTAAACAGAAGCAAACACCCATAACTAAACACTGAGTCAAACTAGAATCCAAATGCAGAGAGAGAACAAGACCAGGTTGCAGAAACAGCTGACCAGAACAAGGAGGAGCTAACAGTCCCCTTAGACTGATAGCTGGGAATCCAGCATGGGCCTGACTCAGACTCCCTGAATATGGATCTCAGTTAGAAGGACTGAGCAGTTTAAGAGTCCTCAGACAGTGAAACCAGGATGTATTCCTGGTACACAAAAGGACCTTGCAGGCACAAGCCTCATAGAGGGATACTCCCTTAACCTAGAGACAGGAGAGAAGTCTAGTCCCTACTTCAAGTGACTTGACAGATTTACATGACCCCACCTGGATGGTATAGCCCTACATGTGGAATGGGGGTGGGGGGATTGGATGGGTGGGTGTTCAGGGTGCGTGTGAGGGGGAAAAGAGGGTAAGAGGGATGAGGGAGGAGGGAAGGAGGGAGGCAGAACTGAGATCGACATGTAAAAATAAAAATGAATAAATAAATAAATAAAGGAAATTTGTTCATTTCTTCCAATTTTTTGTTTATGTTTTCTTCCATTTCTTTACGGGACTCAGGTTATCCAGGGCCCCGACAGGCAGATCTAGCCTCGGCCTGGCATTCTGCAGCTGAAGCCTCTTTAGCAGAGGCCTGGCGATGGGGGTCAAGGTTCCAGCCCACAAGCACTCAGAGTGGCCCCATGGGGATATGCAGATCTCTGGGAGGGGCCTAGAACTCCAGTAGACCACCGGCAGTGGGGGGTCACAGATCAGGTAGGTGGGGATTCCGATTCCGTGTGGTCACGTGTGGATAGGCAGGTCTAGTGTGCTCAGAGCAGCGCCAGGAAGTTCCGCAAAAGGTGGCAGGATTGTTAACTCCACCCTCTGTCCCTGTGCTCAAGCAGAGCGGTGGGACAGTGGGCAGGGTAGGGCACAGGGTAGAGGGAGGGCAGGCTCTTGGTAGGGGTGGGTGGGTGTGTATCAGAGCTCCAAGAGCGCTCTCCATCGGGACAGGACATAGGGGGAGAGAGTTCAGGTGCCAATCCAGGGAGTTCCCAGGGAACAGTGGGGGGAGTCCACCCCAATTGGTCCCAGACTCACCTCTAGCTGGGGCCTGGCGATGGGGGTCAAAGATTAGGCTGATACTCAGGATGTTTCTGCACTGATAGGCAGATCTAGCTGGGGCCTGGCACCCTCCTGCTGAGGCCTCTTTGGGAGAGGCCCAGTGATGGGGTTCCTCATGGAGTTATTTTTTAGGTCATTCTCTTCTGCTTCCTCTGCTTTGGTGTGTTCAGGTCTAGTTCGTGTAGAGTCTCTAGATTCTGGTAGTGTCATACTGGTCTTTCTAGTGTTGAGTGTTTTCTTTTATTGCTGTCTTCCCTTTGCTTCTTCCAGTGGAAGCAGCTGGAGTCCCTCTCTCTCCTGCTCTCCCAGTGGGTGTAGGCAGGTCATGAGGTTGATGCCAATAACTCTGGATGATCCGAGCTCTCTTGGATGTCCCTCAAGCAGAGGCCACAGCAGGGTCAATGATGTGAGGAAAGCAGGCTCCCGATGATCTCAAACACCCAGTCAGAAGGCAGGCAAGTGAGCCCAAAGGTCAGGTGAGAGTAGGCAAAAAATGGTCCTGCATGGAGGGGCGGATCCAGTATGCTTAGAGACCAAGTTCCAAGGGGATGGTGGGGGTTTTGTATCCACACTTTGGCCAAGCACTCACCCTGAGCAGTGGGCCCAGAAAGGCCAAGGATGAGGGGAAGGCAGGCTCCAGAGGGTGAACTGTATGAGTACCAATGACTGGGCCACTCAGCCAAGGGTATGGGGGGGGGGGTCCAGATGTGGAGCTATTCCTAGGGAGTTCCCAGGAAATAATTGGGGGGATTCAGCCTGGGCTGGTCCCAGACTCACCTCAGGTAGAAGGCAGGCAAAGGGGCCCAAAGATCAGGTGATGGCAGGCTCAAGATTGACCTTTGTGGAAAGGTAGGTGTAGTATGATCAGAGCTAACCCAGGAAGTTCCAAGGAGAGGATGGGGGTGTTGGACCCAGCTCTGACCAAATGCTTACCCCGAGCAGGGCCCAGGATGAGGGGAAGGCAGGCTCTGGGTGGTGGATGGTCCAGAGTACCAGGACTGGACCCCTCAGGCCAAGAGTATAGGTGGGTTGAGATGTGGCACTAACCCAAGGATTTCCCAGGAAAGAATGTGGGGAGGGGTTGGCCTGGGCTGATCGCAGACTCGCCTCAGGCAGAAGTTAGGCAAAGGGGCCCAAAAGTCAGGTGACGGCAGGCTCAAGATGTTCCACATGGAAGGGTAGTGACTTTTGAAATTTCTAAATAAGACTGTACCATCATCTTCAGACAACTGTTCTCCTTTTGAGAAACAGATTTCATCTACTGTGTGCCTTGGGAAAAGATGAATTTTTGAAAATGGGTCATGAAGTTACCAGGCAATCTGAGCTGCCCATTGTGAGCCTACAGCAACCTATTATCAAATAAATCATCATGCCTTTACATTTGAACTTGTTAAAATAGTTAAATTAAAATCTTAGTAAATTTGTGAGGCAATTCTACCCAGTTAATGCAGCTTCCAGATGTCATCATTTGCAACAGTCACCCTTTACCACACCAAAATACTGTCTTCTTTGCTTCCACCAGTCCTGGTCCAAGGTTTCCTGAGACAACTGGACACGGAGGAAAACAAGGGATAATGCCATGCTAAGCTTGGAGGCCTTACATTGTTTAATTTCTTCTTAGATGGGTTAGAAAGGGTTAAATTAAGCATGCCTATTGCCCTGACAAAGGAACCGGATCCACCCTAATTCTGAGAAATGTTTGCTTGCTTCCTTTGATCTCTCTCTCTCTCTCTCTCTCTCTCTCTCTCTCTCTCTCTCTCCCTCTCTCTCTCTCTCTCCCTCATTCACTCTGTCTTTCCTATAGAGCCTTTCTACTTAGGATATATTCCTTTCATAATTTATATTATGCTCAGGCCTTACATTGAAATATTAGTTATAACAGTAGGATATATACCCTTGTGGAAGTAGGTGTGTTCTTGTTTATTAAGGTGTGTCACTATAGATGGTACTTGAAGTTTCAAAAGACCCGTGCAAAGGGAAGTGTTCCTTTCTGCCTGCCTATGTATCAATATGTAAATCTCGGTGTCAAACCTCCCCACTGTGAGCCTGCCATTCGTGATGAGAGTGAACTAATCCTCTGTCACTGCAATCAAACCTCAAATTACAAACCTTCAAGTATAAAAGTCACCTTGGTCATAATGTTTCTTCACAGCAATAGAAAAGTCACTAAGCCAGACTGTCTGTAATATTTTGGTGTGTTGTCTCTTTGTACTGAGCCCATGTCCTATGATATAAGTAAAGCTGAATTAAAGTGTAATGAACTGTCTTGAAAAAACATCTAGTCGAGACAGGAGAGAAGCCCTAGTCCCTACTTCACATGACCTGTCAGATCTACATGACCCCAACTGAATGGCATTCCCCTACATATGGAATTGGGGTGGGGGATGGGAGGGAAGGGTGGTTAGGGTGCATGTGAGAGGGTAGAGAGGGTAAAAGGGAGGGAGGGAAGAAGGGAGGGGGAACCGGGATCGACATATAAAATAATAAATTAAATAAATTTAAAAAAGATCAAAGATGACAACAAAAAAAAGAAAAAAAAACATCTAGTCATGGCACAGTTATTACTGATGACTCATACAGATCCATAATGAAAAAGACCAATAACAGAGGCAGAAATTAATGAAACCTGTGCGGTTTGGAAAGAGAAACCCACAACAGGTAATTTCAGATGTCAGTCATGTGCTGAAACAGTGACTGTGATCATCAAGGTTGTTCAGGCCATTAAAGAGAAGATACCTGCTCTTCCTTGGGAATATACAAACGCTGTTGACCTATTGAGCCGAGCATTTAACTGTGGAAGGAAAAGGAAAGTGATTACTAGCCCCCAAACCAAATTTCATACAGAATCTGCTGCTGTTCTGTTCCACTGAGGCCAGGTCCATTCAAAGCTGGAACCCCATGTGGTGTTATTATCTATGTGCTACATTTTCTTGAACAAAGAAAGATGAAATATTTAAATGTCATGGACTCCTCCTGCAGCCATCTGTTTGGTAGGGTCAAGGCCCCAGTGAGGAGTCTATGATAATTCATTGCATGCATCTGTGCCTGGGTGCATTTGAGAACATAGCATTTTGAGATACGCCATCTTTGAGACTGCATAGCAGAAAATAACGAAGAAAGAAGAGAATAGATCAGCTGTGTGAAAGTAGTAGAAGCAGCTCGAGAGAGACGCATGAGAAGTTACACAAAAAAGAGCAATCTATGCCCTTTGAAAATGAAGCCCCTAGTGTCTGATAGGGAGCTGCAGGATTTGGCGTTTTCCCTGAAGGGTTTCAGTCTCACCATGGTCAGATAATTTCTTCCTTCTTTAAAAGGGAAATGTGTATTCTGTGCCACTGCATGTTGGGCATATATAATTTATGTTTCAATTTTACAAGATGCCACATTTGAGACATTGCCTTGATTATCAGAAGAAACTTTGGACTTTGGAACAATGTTGGGACTGTTACAAAACTCGGGGATCTTTGAAGTTCTGCTGCAATGCCCACCTGTGTATGTCTGGGGCAGTTCTGTGACTAGGGCTGAAAACTATGCTGTGTCCTTTATCAGCTCTGTGACTAAAGGAGCTGATCCTGTCACTCAGGCATCACTACCCAATCAGGGCCTCTAAGAGGACTGCCAATCAAAATGGGGAGGTACTTCCGGCCCGCCATGCTGCAGGTTCGGAGGCTCCAAGGAGTTTCTCGTGTTTCTCTTCTGCGCTGTAGTCCGCTGCCAGGAGCTGTGAGGAGAGCGGGGTGAGCTCGGAACCCGCCATGGTGAGCGAGGGGCCGCCGTCCCCACGCGGGGAGGAGCCACGGGAGCCGGTCTCGGTCATCCTGGGGCTGTGGGAACCAGGGCCGGTGAGGTCACGTGAGGTCAGTGCTGTTTCCCTCCACTCACGGGCTTGGGTGGACTGTGTGATGATTTGTCCTTGTTGCTGACGTCGTCATGCAGTGCACGCGCACGCGCAGCTTTCATCTTTGCAGTGGAAGGCAGATTATTAACCGAAGGAGCCTTGCTTTCTCTGCTGTTTCCAGAAGTTCTGCATTTGGCAATGACCATTCAGGTGTAGGATCCGCCTGCAGTTAATTCTGTGCAGGGCGTAAAGTCTGTGTCATTAACTCATTTGCATGGAGATGGCAGGGTGGTCCAGTCATCTGTGTTGGTAACGCCAGACTTCTGGGTTTCCTGACCGCAGGTGTCAAAACTGACTCTGTATTAATTGTGCTTTGATTTCTAGCTTTTCTCCTAGGTGCTTGGTCTCTTTATTCTTTCCCAAACAGTACCTAGAAAGTTCTAGGCCAGCAACTGCTGCATAGTGCGAGTCTATCTTAAAGTTATGTTTCTGTACTTTGTTTTGAGTCAGGTTCTCTCAGCCTGATATAGGTCATGGAATTAAACTTGAGTTACCAGAGAAAACATTATCTACTCTGAACAGCGGATCCTTAGTTCTCTCCAGCCAGAAATCCAAATGTTAAATCTGAGATTTTAATTTTTTTCTTTTTTAAATGTAAATATATTTTAATATTGTTGCATATGATCCCATTTCCCTTTCCCTCCCACCTTCCCATACTCCCATCTCCCTCCCATGACAACCCCCCCCCCACTCCACAGGGAGGGTGAGGCCTTCTAAGAGGGATCATCAAAATCTGTCAAATCATTTGGAGTAGGGTTTAGGCCTTCCCCCCTGCCTCTAGGGTAAAGGAGTATCCCTCCATAGGGAATGTGCTCCCAAAGCCCTTTCATGCACCGGGAATACATCCTGGTTCCACTGTCTGAGGTCCCTTAGACTGCCCAGGCCTTCTGACTGAAACCCATGTTCAGGGGTCCTGAGTTGGTCCAATGCTGGATTCCAAGCTATCAGTCTGGGGGTCCATGAGCTCCCCCTTGTTCAGGTCAGCTGTCTCTATGGGTTTCTGCAGCCTGGTCTTAACCCCTTTTCTTATCACTCCTCCCTCTCTGCAACTGGATTCCAGGAGGTCAGCTCAGTGTTTAGCTTTGGGTGTCTGCTTCTGTTTCCATCAGCTACTAGATGAGGGCTCCATGATGGCATATAAGTTGGTTATCAATCTCATTATCAGAGAAGGGCATATAAAGTAGCCTTTCCACTGTTGCTCAGATTGTTAGTTGGGGTTATCCTTGTGGGTCTGCCTTTTATGTTACCTGGCCTTTCTCCTTCACTTCTCTTAGTATTCTTTCTTTGTTCTGTATTTTAAGTGTTTTGATTATTATGTGACGAAGGGTCTTTTTCCTTTGGTCCAGTCTATTTGTTCATTATGCTTCTTGTTCTTTCATAGGCATGTCCTTCTAAAGATTGGGAAAGTTTTCTTCAATGATTCTGTTGAATATGTTTTCTGCACTTTTTGATCTGGGCTTCTTCACCTTCTTCTATGCCTATTATTCTTAGATTTGGCCTTTTCATGGTGTCCCATATTTCCTGGATGTTTTGTGTTAAGGTTTTGTTGGATTTATGATTTTCTTTGGTCGATTAATCTATTTCCTCTAGTTTATCTTCCACACCTGACATTCTCTCTTCAATCTCTTGTATTCTGTTTGTTATATTTGTGTCTGTAGTCCTGATTGTCTACCCAGTTTTTCTATTTCCAGCATTCCCTTAGTTTTTTTTTTTTTTTCTTTTTATTGTCTCTATTTCAGTTTTCAGGTCTTGAACTGTTTATATTTTTCTTTCATCTGTTTGTTTTTCTTGGCTTTCCTTACTTTTTTAAAGAGATTTGTTCATTTCTTGCATTTTTTGCTTGGTCTTTTCCTCTATTTCTTCCAATTTTATTTTCTTCCATTTCTTTGAGGGATTGTCTCATATCATCTTTGAGGGCCTCTGTCATTTTTATGTAGTTATTTTTTAAGTTATTCTCTTCTGCTTTATTTGCTGTGGTGTGTTCAGGTCTAGTTGGTGTAAAATCCCTAGATTCCGGTGGTGTCATGCTTGTCTTTCTATTTTTGGGTATTTTCTTGTATTACCATCTTCCCATCACTTCTTCCAGTGAGTGCAGGTGGAGTCTCTCTCTCCATCCTGCTCTCCAGGTGGTTGTAGCTGGGTCAGGAGTTCGATGTCTGTACTCTGGATGATCCAAGTTCTCTTGTAGGTCTCTATTCCAGCAGAGGGCTGGCGATGTGGTCCAAAGATCAGGCCAGTGTGGCCTCAGGTTGCTCCCATGTGGGTAGGCAGGTCCAGTGTGCTCAGAGAAGACCCAGGAAGTTCTATGGATGTGGAAGGGTTGTTGGACCCACATCTGGCCCAGTGCTCACCCAGAGCAGCGGAACAATGGGCCCAGTAGGACAAAAAGCCACTACATCCCCACCATAACAGACCCCATTCCTAAATAATGTAAAGTAAAATCGATGTGATTGCTTTTTTTTTTTTTTTTTTTTTGCTAAGCCATTTTTCTTCCATGATATTTTTATTTGTTATTTATACTGGTAGAATGATGTTCTTATATGTGTGAAGCATTTACTCTTATGCTGAGCTTTACCCACGTCTTTACTTTTAAAATTTGGCAAAAAAAAGTATCATGTTTCTACCAGGATGGCATGCATCCATGACATTAATACTGATCTCCTGAATCATTACGTTGCCGATGTATAACATCTCCATATCTTTATGCATGTTTTATTTTTTTTAAATTTTGAAATGTGTGCATGAGTCATGTGTGTGTGTGTGTGTGTGTGTGTGTGTGTGTGTGTGTGTGGTATTCACTGAAGTCAGAATTCTCTTGATCAGTAGTTACAAATTGTTAGAAGCTCCGAGTGCTGGGATTTTTCCAAGTCCAATGCAAAAGTAACAAGTAATTGTAACTCTTTAAGCATCTTTATACTGTACTGGGTTTTGTTTGTTTGATTGATTTTTTTTTTTTTTTGGGATTAATCTTTACTTACTAGTGTTTTTAGAACACTTTTGATCTGTCAGTCATTAGCTTACTAAAAATACAATCCTTCATAGGAATATCATATGACCATTAGAGTTTACATGAGGCACTCCAGTTTTCTGGAAGACAACTACATTTATGGAGTGAGTGTTTATCTCATTGGTGGAATGCAGAGTGAGCCTGAATGCGCTCTGTCTCTCCCTCTCCCTCTCCCTCTCCCTCTCTCTCTCTCTCTCTCTCTCTCTCTCTCTCTCTCTCTCTCTCCTTTCTTCTTCTTTGTTTGAGACAGGGTCTCAATATGTACCTTTGGCCAGACCAGTCTGGCCTGGAAATCACAGAGATTTACTTGCCTCTGCCTCCTGAGTTTTGGGTTTAAAACTGTGCACCACCATGCCCACCTTGTCCATCCTTTTTTGATGTCAGTAACTTAGATACAATTTTGATGATGTTTGCTCAGTACTATTGCTCTGTTTATATGTCTCTATAAATGTGTAAGTCAGCATTTCTTGCCATGTCATATACTATTCAGAGGGCCCAGAAATGAGAGTCATGGTCCACCTTTTCTGTTTCCTTCTAAAATGACTTGGTGAGTGCATTTGAAATTCTGTGCTATTAAATAAATTTTTCAGCACACAGAATTGTGTAAATATATTCACAGTGGAGTTTACATTTACAATGAAGTCAGTCTCAACATTTCTATTATGTTCAATATCGGATACTTTAGGATGCAGTGACCTATGAGGATGTGCATGTGAGCTTCACTCATGAAGAATGGGCTTTGCTGGATCCTTCCCAGAAGAGTCTCTACAAAGATGTGATGCTGGAAACCTGTGAGAACCTCATTTCTATAGGTAAGAATGCCAACTTTCTGTATCTTTGTAACTTAAGACTAACCTTTCTTTGAGATTGGTGTTCTGCTGTGATTTTGACTGTTAGAGAAGAAGAATGTAGTGAATGAGTCAGGCATGCTTGTAAAACAATCACTGAAAATAACTCAAACTTGGCATAATTTCCAATAATATATCATACATTTTTGGTAATATGTTTTAGGCTACAAATGGGAAGACCAGAATATTGAAGAACATTGTCAGAGTTCTAGAAGATATGGAAGGTAATTTTCATGTGCAAAGACATACATTTATGCCTTTGAAAAAAATTTAATATGCCCTAATATTTAATGAAAAGCAACAGTATAAATAATTACAGCTTTATGGTGATTACTAAGTTCTTAAAACATTGGGTCTAAGAGATGGCTCAGTGGTTAAGAGCACTGACTGTTCTTCCAGAGGTCCTGAGTTCACTTCCCAGCAACCACATGGTAGCTCACAGCCACCTATAATGAGATCCAGTGCCCTCTTCTGGCCTGCAGGCATACATGAAGGCAGAACACTGTATACATAATGAATAAATAAATAAATATTTAAAACATTCTTAAAACATTGTGTACTTCTGTTTCAGGTAGCTGATCCGTGTTTACAATACAGTCTTCAAAGAAACAAGACAAGGAAAGAATGCCTTAACAAATATCACCATATTAATTATAGCCCCCTGAGATCCATGTTGCAGAAATACCTATTCATACAGTTTCATTCCATTCAAGTATTGTGAAGGCATTCACATTCATTAGGGTATTAGGATATATCTAAGACCTTTTATAAGCAAATAGTGCACAGTAAAGCTAGTGTTGCTCATATACTCCTAGTGACTTACCACAATGTAATGAGGACAGTTTATGAGAATCAAGAAAGTTGTAGTGAAGAGATCTTAATCCCTATTCCATATCTCTATGAGGAACAAAACTTTGAAGTGTGTGAAGGCAATGTGAAAACCTTTTGTTTGTAATTGTTCCTTTAATAGGTATATCATCTGTCACTCTGGATATAAGCCAAATGAGCATGAGGGATATGGAAAGAAGCAATGTGCCTCTCTCTCTCCCAGAAAAATTAGAAGATATGTAGTAGTTAACACTATTAGTAGACAGTGTGTTCATGATACAAATGTAGAATTAATTGGATTTCCATCTTCACTGGGAATACATCAACATAGTTACACTGGAGAAAAGCCTTATGAGTACAAGGAATATGGAAATTCTTCTCTCTGTCCTGGTTCATGTTGCACATGTAATGTGATTCCCACTATAGGACAATGTTATGAATGCAACCAGTGTGGTAAAGCTCTGAGTTCTACTTCTCTTCAAACACGTAAAATATTTCATATGGGTAAAGGATGCTGTAAATGTGAGTCATGTGCTAAAGGATTTAACCATCACAGGTATCTTCAAACATACAGGAGATCCCATAATGAAGACAAATCTTATGAATGTAAACAAGGGGATAAAACATTTAAATCTGATTCCTCTTTACAATTACATGAAAGAACGCCTTTGAAACTAAAATATTATGAATACAATCAAGGTAATAATGCCTTTGCATGTCATAGTTATCTTCAAGAACCTAAAACTCACTCTAGAGGGCAACAATATAGATGTCATCAGTGTGATAAGGCCTTTCATTGTTGCAATTCTCGTCAAACACATGAAATAATTCATACTGGAGAGAAACCTTATGAATGTAACCAATTCAGCAAAGCCTTTGCAAGTACTGATGATCTTCATAGGCATGAAAGTATTCATACTAGAGAGAAACCCTATCGATGCAATCAATGTGGTAAAGCCTTTGCACAGAAGAGTAATCTTCACAGGCATGAAAGAAGTCATACTGGAGAGAAACCCTATGTTTGTTATCAATGTGGCAAAGCCTTTACAGATAGCAGTAGTCTTCACAAGCATGAAAGGAATCATACTGGAGAGAAACCCTATGAATGTAATCAATGTGGTAAAGCCTTTGCAAATTCCAGCAATCTTAAACAACATGTAAGAAATCATACTGGAGAAAAACCATATGAATGTAATCAATGTGGTAAAGCCTTTGCATATCCTAGTAGCATCCAAAGGCATGAAAGAAGTCATACTGGAGAGAAACCCTATGAATGTAATCAGTGTGGTAAAGCCTTTGCACAAAAGATTAATCTTCACAAGCATGAAAGAAGTCATACTGGAGAGAAACCCTATGTTTGTAAACAATGTAAAAAAGCATTTGCAGATAGCAGTACTCTTCAAAAGCATGTACGAAGTCATACTGGAGAGAAACCCTATTCATGTAATCAGTGTGGTAAAGCCTTTGCACAGAAGAGTCATCTTCACAGTCATGAAAAAACTCATACTGGAGAGAAACCCTATGAATGTACTCAATGTGGTAAAGCCTTTGCAGAGAAGAGTCATCTTCACAGACATGAAAGAAGTCATACTGGAGAGAATCCGTATGAATGTAATCAATATGGTAAAGCTTTTGCATGTAACACTCATCTTCAAAATCATGAAATACATACTAGAGAAAAATCCCATGAACATAAAAAAGAGGTAAACCTTTGCACACTAGACAGAGACAATCATTTTGGAGATGCCAGTATCATGGGGTGTCCACCAAGACCGTTAGTAGTGGTGAAATAGAACCAGTCAATTTGGTTTTGTTTTTCAGACTATGGCTGCCCTGCTGCTTCCCTCTTGAAGGGAGAAGGTATTTGATTTAATTTTGATTTTTACAAATCAAAAATTGTAAAATAGTTGAAAGACTTTGAACTTTTAAAAGAGATTTTGAATATATAGTGAGTTGAATTTAATTAAGGTTATTTATGTTTTCAATGTGAAATCTTGGGAATGAATAAGAAAGGGAAGGTGGAATAAAAGTGATGTTTTTGTGTCAAGTTGACAAGTGGTCAGTCATACTGGCTAGTCTTATGTCAATTTCAAACAGAAACTACAGTTATATTCATGGAAACTCATTTGAGAAAATGCCTCCATAAGATCTGGCTGTTGGGCATATTTTTAAATGTGATAGATAAGGAAAGAAGGTTGAGCAAGGCATGGGAAGCAACCCATTAAGAAGCACCCCTCCATGGCCTATGCATCAGCTTCTGCCTCCAGGTCTCTGCCCTGTTGGAGTTCCTGTCCTGACTTCCATCAGTGATGAACATCAGTGCTGAAGTGTAAGCCAAATAAACCCTTTCATCCCCATCTTGCCTTTTGGTCATTGTGTTTCATTGCCAAAAATCTAAGATTCCAAAAACTAAAATAAGAAAAAAAAAGTTGTGGACAGATGGCTCAGCAATTAAACACAATGGCTGTTCTTCCAGAAGGCACAGAGCCCACAGGCATCAAAGAGATAATCCCTATGAATGTAATCAATGTGGTAAAGCTCTCTGTAAGTCCTGTTCAAGGTTACCCAACACCCTAACAGTCTTACATACAAACAAAATACCTGTGCATGTAAAATAAATTATCAAAAAAAGAATGTATCACATTATGAAACTTTATCTAATATAGTCTTGCATCATCTCAAGTCTTTCATTGTCTTCATTCACATTAAGAGAATTATGTTAACAATGACAATAATAAACAATGTGCAAAGATTGTTCATGAAGGAATAGAAATCCATTCAATCCTTCATTGTCCATATAGCAGAGAGTTTCATCACCTCCAAGTGATAGAAGACAGAAAGAGTAATGGCACATCTTCATTACAATGACATATTTGAGAATTGAGGATTTTACTCAGTTTACTGCTGCTGTTAGCTAAACAAGTTTGGTTCTTAACATCAGTTGGCTCAGAACTACTTATAAACCTTATCCTGGAGCTCTAATGTACTCTTCTGGATTCCTTAAACACCAGGTATGCAAGTGGTGCAAAGATGTGTGTGTGTGTGTGTGTGTGTGTGTGTGCGCGCGCGCGCACGTGCGCGCACGCCTTCATATTTTAAAAGAGCTTTCTATATGTATATGTAAAATTAATTTAAATGTCTTCTTGGACCGTGGTTCTGAAAAGGACTCATTTGAAGAGAATTCTAAATGCTTGTGCTAACACTCCAAGAAAACAAGACCTAACCCTAACCCTGAACCCTAACCCTAACCTTGTGACTTCAAGGTTTGTTCAAAACATGGAATTGTTCTTGGAATGTGTTTGTATATTCCTCCCAGGTGTAGCAGGTAGGTGTGAGTTGACTTCAGATTACTTATTATTTATTGCTGTTGTTATTCAATTAAATGTTTCAACTAACCTTTATATACCTGTATGGAAAAACATATTTTTTCCTGTGTGACTCATTTTTTTTATTGTTGTATACAGCCTGAACTCATAAGAGTATAAATTGTCTGGGGTACTAAATAAAGTTGGCTATTGTATGAGACTTCAGTCCTCCTCATTTATTGCTCCATTCTCCCAGATCCCACCACCTCTAGAGTAGTGAAAAGTGGCACTTGAACAAAAACCAAAAGTTGGCTACAAGTTAAGAGAATGAGAATCCTCAGTGAAGGAGGTGAGTGAGAATGACGGGGCAGAAACTGGGGGCGGGGTCCTTATGTTGCCCTAGTGCATCATTTTCTTTAAAGAAAGTATACATGTTAAAATTACAAATACTAGGTTGCTTACAAGTTGATTATAACTTCTGATTTCCAGAAGATGGAATTTTAGGTGAAGTATGGGACAGAGCACAAAACAATATTGAAAAGGCAAACAAGGAAACGATCCCTGTTCAATTTTGGGTCTTTTGTTCATGAACTTATCAAACTAAGGAAGATAAGGAGGACTCAGTGACTTCCTAGAATGAATATAAACATTATGATCAAACTTTAAAATTGGTTTAAAAAAAGGCAAAGAGATGATTTTCCTTGATCAGGCAAAATCAAAAGTAAAATTAGCATCACCTGTGCCTCACTGGAACCTCCTTTTCATACATATCCTCCTTTTTTTTTTTTTTGAAAATGACCCTGAAGCATCAGGTAATTTACTGATCAATATAATCTTGAATTCTCTCTATTTTGGTGAATATTTAGGAGAACCTAGAAAAAGCTGACTTTACCAATTCCTTACTTGCCTTATGAGGTGTAATTGGCAGTGCAGCTTTAAAAAAAAAAAATGAAATATTTAAGTGTGAAAGAACTGGGTGGACTAGCTGGGCCATGGTGGTGCATACCTCTAATCCCAGCACTTGGAAGGTAGAATCAGGCAGATCTCTGTGAGTTTGAGGCTAGCCTGGTCTACAAAGCAACACAGAGAAACCTTGTCTCAAAAAGATCAAAAAAGAGAGAGAGAGATAGAACTGGATACTTTCAAATCATTTGCAGATTACAATGAAAAAATAGAGAATCCTTATTGAGCTGGCAAATAGGGGCTTTCTCATATGATCTGAACTTATGATTATAAAAATTGTCCAAACCCCTCCCATTTCCACAGATAGATGTTTATGAGTGGTTCATCTAATGGATTAGGAAGGATTACTAGTCCAGATATTCATCAATTTTTTTTAATACTTCTTTCTCCTGAGCTGGATATGTGGAACTGACTGTCTTAATTAATGTATTATAGTCAATTTATAAACCTTCAAATAGTTCAGATTCTGCTTATGTTATGCGAATATTTTTAGCAATAGAAACTGCTTTAATTTTATCTATACTTCCTGTTATGCTCCATTACTACAAGAACTAAAACATCTGGTAAAAACCCATTGACATCCTTTATTACTCATACTTGTGCATATTCCAGCATCCCTGTTTATATTGCAGGAGAAAAGAAGCATGCTAATGCATGAATCTCCCCTATTTTTACTTCTCCAGAACAGGAACATATACACCTATGCAATACTGCTCATATACTTCATGTACACTGCCCCATCCCACTTAGGAATGTTCTACTTAACATTCTTTTACATTGTCAGAATTACATAACTTGAATTAATCCCAGAGTTTAAAAATAGTAATGAATTATGGCAATTGGCTGTCACTCCCTTGGCTCTTGAACCTTGGATGCTGTACCTGCATATATTCATTTGTATATATTCTACATTTCTGTGGGCTATGTGTCAATCCTCAGAGAATGCTTCTGCAAACAAACTTTGCTATTATGTGAGTACCTACTTTTATATACCTTACAATGGAATAGTTGATGCTAATTTTTAAAAATTGCACCCCTTCCCCAGGGCTCCATATTCTAGCCCATAATTATGGAAGATGTCTATTTCACCTTATGCCAGGACTGTTCAAGGGACACCAAGTAAAATACCACACACTACCCACTAACACTCTATTTTTTTCCCTTTTTTTAAATTTATTTTATATAACCAAGTCCATTTAAATGAAAACAAACATTTATAGACAATATTTGGGAATTTGGGGGTTGTTCTTTCCAAACTACTTCCTGCTGGTAAAGGGCACTGTTATGGGGGATTCGAAGAAGATTCACAAATCCTGGCTGTAGTCTGTAACGCTGCTTTGTCCAGCTGTTTTCAATGTAGGATCACCTGGTACTCTGTTTCAGGTGGTCTGGCTTGATCAAACCACATTAGTCTGGAAGGAATCCACATCTTTTCATTTTCTGTGGAAACAAAAATAGAAATCCTTTTCCCCAGTAACTTGTCCTTGAACTTAAATTTTGGAGTCAAAGCATTTTTTTAATTTAATTTATTATTTTACATGTCATTCCCAGTTCCCTCTCCCTCCCTCCCTTCCTCCCTCTTTCCCTCTCCTTTACCCTCTCTGTCCTCTCACATGCACTCTAACCACCCTCCCTCCCATCCCCCCCACCCCAATTCCATATGTAGGGGAATGCCATCCATTTGGGGTCATGTACATCTGACAGGTCATGTGAAGTAGGGACTAGGGCTTCTCTCTTGTCTCTAGATTAAAGTAGTTATCCCTCCATGGGGGATGTGTTCGCAAAGTCCTTTTGTGCACCAGGGATACATCCTGGCTTCACTGTCTGAGGTCTCTTAGACTGCTCAGTCCTTCTGGCTGAGACCCATATTCAGGGGGGCCTGAGTCAGTCCCATGCTGGCTTCCCAGCTATCAGTCTGGGGGCCCGTTAGCTCCTCCTTGTTCAGGCAAGCTGTCTCTATATGTTTCTGCCGCCTGGTCTTGTCCTCTCCATCTGCATCTGGGTTCTACTTCCACTCAGTGTTTATGTATGGGTGTTTGCTCCTGTTTCCAACAGGCATTAGTTGAGGGCTCCATGGATAAGTTAGTTGTTGATCTCACTCTCTGGGAAGGGCATTTATGGTAGCCTTTCCACGGAAGCTCAAATTGTTAGTTGGCAGCAGTCTTGTAGTTCTCTAGACCTTTCTTTGTGTTCAATTTTATCTTCAAACCAATATGGCTCCCTCTTTTATGTTCTCTCTCTCTCTCTCTCTCTCTCTCTCTCTCTCTCTCTCTCTCTCTCTCTCTCTCCTGTCTTCTATTCCTAACCAGGCTCAATCTTCCTGGTCGCACATGTTTTCCTTTCCTCTCCCTCACTTTCTCCTATTTCTCTCTCCATTCACTGCCCCCCCACTTCCCCTGAGCACTGGGGGACTTGTCCCATCCCAGTTTTGTGAGGGACTTTATATGAATCTCTTAGAATACACCTTGTATCCTAGTTCCTCTGGTGGTGTGAATTATAGGCTGATGATCCTTTGATCTAGGTCTAAAATACATATATGAGTGAGTACATACTGTGTTCCTCTTTTTGTGACTGGGTTACCTCATTCAGGATGGTTTCTTCAAGTGCCATCCACTTGCCTGAGAATTTCAATATTTTTTTTCTGCAGAGTAGTATTCCATTGTGTAGAAGTGCCACATCTTCATCAACCATTCTTCAATTGAGGGGCATCTAGGTTGATTCCAGGTTCTTGCTATTACAAATAGTGCTGCTATGAACATAGTTGAACAGATGTCTTTGTTGCATGGATGCGAATCCTTTGGGTATATGCCTAAGAGGGGGATGGTCGGGTCCTGTGGTAAACTAATTCCCATTTTCCTGAGGAACCGCCATACTGATCTCCACAGTGGCTGTATGAGTTTGCACCCCCACCAGCAGTGGGGGAGTGTTCCCCTTTCTCCACATCCTCTCCAACATGAGTCATCAATGGTGTTTCTAATTTTAGCCATTCTGGCAGGAGTAAGATGGTATCTCAAAACTCAAGTCCAAATGGATCAAAGACCTCAACATCAATCCAGCCACATTGAACCTCTTAGAAGAGAAACTAGGAGGTGCCCTTGAACAAATTGGTATAGGAGACCGCTTCCTGAACATAACTCCAGGGGCACAGATACTGAGAGAAACAATTAATAAATGGGACCTCTTCAAACTTAGAAGCTTCTGTAAGGCAAAGGACACAGTGGACAAGACCAAATGGCAGCCCACAGACTGGGAAAAGATTTTCACCAATCCTATATCTGACAAAGGGCTGATCTCCAAAATATACAAAGAACTCAAGAAACTAGTCAACAAAACACCAAATAACCCTATTAAAAAATGGGGTACAGAACTAAAAAAAAGAATTCTCAATAGAAGAAATCAAAAAGGCTGAAAGACCCTTAAGAAAATGATCCACATCCTTAGCTATCAGGGAAATGCAAACCACTAACACTCTTTAAAGCCCACCTTTCCCCTGGGCTCCATATTCTCAGGCACAACTCTGGCAGAAGATGTGCTTTACTGAAGGCCAGGCCAGGTAAGACACCTCCCACTGCCAGCTAACAACCCCTAGAGGTCACCCAACAGCCCCCAACTGCATACACTCCCCTGTGCACCATATACCAGCCCACAATTTTGGCAGAAAACGTATGCTTTACCAGAGGCCATGCCTCAGTAGGAACCCCAGAAGCCACACAATTACATGGAAATACAGAGGCAACATTGGCACTCAGGGCCTGAGAAATACAGGATGCAGAAAGCTCAGAGGAGACAGCCTACTGGATCTGGTCTTCAGAACTCCAGGCCATTCATGCCAGAAGATCAGAGAGGAAACAAACCAATGGAAATAAATCCCAAAAGTATCCATACAAAAAAGATAAAATCCGAAATTGGTTCCAAAACTATAATAACAACAAACACAGATGACTAAAGCCAGGATAAGAACAATCAAAAACAAGGCAATATGGCACCAGCAGAGCACAGCTCTTTGCCGTGGATATTCCAACACACCTGAAGCAAAAGGCTGTGACCTTAAACCAAATCTTATGAAGATGATAAAGGACCTTAAAGAGGATTTGAATAAATCCCTTAAAGAAATGCAGGAAAATACAAATGAACAGGTGAAGCAAGTTAATAAAACTATTCAAGGCCTAAAAATGGAAATAGAAGCAATAAAGAAAATACAAACTGAGGGGATCCTGCAGATGGACAATTTAGGGAAGCAAACAGTAACAGCAAACACAAACATCTCCAACAGAATACGAGAGATAGGAAAGAAAAGAAATTGACACATCAAAGAAAATGTTATATCTGAGAGCAAACCATCCAGGATCTGCTGTCATTTCAGTCTTAGACCCACACCCACTGGGAGAGGTGAGTGCTTGGCAATATCCTGCCCACCTTTCCCCCAATGGAGTCCCATGAACTGAGTCCCCCAGGCCCCACCTACCACAGAATCCCTCAGAGAGACCTGGAGGCAGAACAAGCATCCAGCATCTGCTGCCATTGCAGTCTTGGACCAGCAGCCACTAGGAGAGGTGAGTTCTGAGCCTTCTCCTACCCACCTTTCCCTGATGGAATCCCCTGACCCTTGGCCCCCAGACCCATCCTGCCACCAAATCCCACAGACACACCTGGAGCCAGCCAAAGCATGCAGCATCTGTCATCATTGCAGTTTTGGACCTGCCTCCACCCAATGGGAAGAACTTTGGACCTGTACCCACTAGAAGGAAAGACCCCACCTGTATCCACTTGAAGAAGGGATGGAAAGGTGACAATATAAATTTACATTCAACAATAGAAAGACTAACATGACATGACCAGAGTCTAGGGATTCTACACCAGAAGAGCTGAACATCACAATGCAAATGAAGCAGAAGTGAATGACTTTAAAAACTTTATGAAGATGATAGAGACCCACAAAGAGGAAATGAAAAAAATCCCTTAAAGAAATGGAAGAAAAAAACAAAATATGTAAGAAATGAAGGAAAATGAACCAAAAATGAAAGAAATCAGCAAATCTCTTAAAGAAAAGAAAAAAACAGAGAGTTCAAAACCTGAAAGTTGGAATATACAATAAAGAAAACACAAACTGAGGGAATGCTGGGAATAGAAAATCTAGGTAAATGATTAAAAAAAAAAACATAGATGCAAGCATAACCTACAGAATACAAGAGATAGAAAAGAGAATCTCAGGCACTGAAGATAAACTAGAGGAAACAGATTCATTGACCAAAGAAAATCTTAAGTCCAACAAATCCAGCACAAAGTATCCAGGAAATGTGGGACATTGTGAAGAGACAAAACCTTAGAATAATAGGTATAGAAGAAGTCCACCTCAAAGGTGCAGAAAACTTATTCAACAAAACTTTCCTGACCTAAAGAAGGACATCCCTATGAAAGTACAAATCATTTACAGAACACCAAATAAACTGGACCAAAAAGAAAAAAGAAAAGAAAAGAAAAATCCCCTCAATACACAATAATCAAAACACCAAACATACAGAACAAAGAAAGAATATTAAGATCAGCTAAAGAAAAAAGCCGTAAAATATAAAGGCAGACCTATGAGAATTACACCTGACTTCTCAATGGAAACTCTGAAAGCCAGAAGGTCCTTGATAGATGTTCTACAAACACTAAAAGACCACAGATGCCAGCCCAGACTACTATACCAAACAAAGCTATCAATTACTATAGATGGAGAAATCAAGATATTCCATGCAAAACCAGATTTAAACTATACATATCCACAAATCCAGCCTTATAGAAAATACTGGAGGGAAATCTCCAACTCAAGGAAGTTAACTATACTCACAAAAACAAAAGCAATAGATAACCCTACACCCCCAAACCCCTAAGAAGAGAAACACACACACACACACACACAAATGCCAATAAAAGAAACAAATCCAAAATTAACAGGAATCAAGAATCAATGGCCATTAATATCTCTTAATATCAATGGATTCAATTTCCCTATAAAAACATACAGGCTAAAAGAATGTATACAAAGACAGAATCCATCCTTCAGACCTTGCGAACACATCCCCCATGGAGGGATAACTGCCTTAACCTAGAGACAGGATAGAAGCCCTAGTCCCTACGTCAAATGACCTGACATATCTACATGACCCCACCTGGATGGTATTGTCCTACATATGGAATTGGGATGGGGGGGGTGGGAGGGGAGGGTGGTCAGGGTTCATGTGAGAGGGCAGAGAGGGTAAAAGTGAGGGACAGAGGGAGAGGAAGGGAGGGAGAGGGAACTAGGATCGACATGTAAAATAAATAAAATTAAAAAAAATAATCCATCCTGCTGAATATAAGAAACACACCTCAACTTCAAAGACAGATGTCACCTCAGAATAAAGGGTTAGAAAAAGGTTTTCCAATTAAATGGAATTAAAAAACAAGCTGGTTTACCTACGTTAATATCAAACAAATTAAACTTCACACTAAAATTAATCAAAAGACATGAAGAAGGTCATTTCATATTCATCACAGGAACAATCCATCAAGATGAAGTCTCAATTCTGAACATCCATGCCCCAAATACAAATGCACCCACATTTGTAAAAGAAACATTACTAAAACTCAAATCACATATAACACCCCATACACTTATACTGGGAGACTTCAACACCCCACTCTCAACACTGGATAGGACTAACAGAAGTTATGACCTAATTGGATTTAACAAACATCTATAGAGCATTCCATCCAAACACACACACACACAAAAATATACTTTCTTCGCAACACCACATGGAACCTTATCTAAAAGCAACCACATGCTCAGCAACAAAGCAAACCTCAACAGATTAAAAAAAAAAAAAAAAAAAAAGAATAACCCCCTGAGTCTCATTGGATCACCAAGGTTTAAAATTAGAATTCAACAACAACACAAATTGCAGAAACACTACAAAGTCATGGAAACTGAACAATGCCCAATTACACCATTCCTGGATTAAGGAAGAAAGAAGATTTTCTAGAATTCAATGAGAATGAAGACACAACATACCCAAATTTAATGGGACACCTTGAAAGCAGTGCTAGGAGAAAAGTTCATTGCACTAAGTGCCCATATGAAGAAAACAGAGGATAGTCACATTAGAGAATTAACAGCACAACTGAAAGCCTTAGAACAAAAAGAAGCAAACTCACCCTAGAGGAGTAGATGCCAGGAAATAATCAATTTGAGGGCCAAAATCAATAAAGTAGAAACTAGGAAAACATTACAAAGAATCAATGAAACAAAGAGTTGGTTCTTTGAGAAAATCAACAAGCTAGAAAAACTGTTATCCAAAATAAACAAAAGGTTAAGAGAGAACATAGAACATGCAAATTAAGAAAATCAGAAATGAAAAGGACGACATAACAATGGACACTGAGGAAATCCATAGAATCATCAGGTCATTCTTTGAAAACCTATACTCCACAAAATTCAAATATTTAATGGAAATGAACAAATTTCTGGATAGGTATCACTAAAACTAAATCAAGGACAGATAAGCAATTTAAATAGACCTATAACACCTAATTAAATAGAAGTAGTCATCAAAAGTCTCCCAACCAAAAAAGCCCAGGGCCAGATGATTTCAATGCAGAATTCAACAAGAAGTTCAAAGAAGAGCTAGTATCAATACTCCTCAAATTTCTCTACACAGTAGAACATTGCCAAACCCTTTTTACAAGGCTTCAATTACCTTGGTACCCAAACCACACAAAGACACAACTAAGAAAGAGACTACTGACCAATCTCCCTCATGAACATTGATGCAAAGATATTCAATAAAATACTGGCAAATCAAATCCAAGAAAACATCAGAAAAATCACCCACCATGATCAAGTAGGCTTCATCATAGAAATGCAAGGATGGTTCAACACATGAAAATCTGTCAATATAATACACCATATAAGCAAACTGAAGAAGAAAAATCTCATGAATGTTATGAATACGTTTTCCCACCACCCTGGTCCCACAGCCGCACCAGCCCCAAATAACACACAGAGACACTGTATTAGATATAATGCTGTTGGCCTGTTACTAGTGTTTCTTATTGGCTAGCTCTGTCTTAAATATTAACCCATTTCTATTAATCTAAGTATTTTCACATGGTCTTATCTTACTGGAGAGAGGGCCTGGTGTTCTGCTCTCCCTGTCCTACATCTTAAATTTCTTTCCTACTACTTCCTGAATCATTCTTGTCTCCTAGTTCCACCTATCTTGCTTTCTTATTGGCCAACAGTATTTTATTCATTAACCAATAAGAGAAACATATTTACAGAATGACATCTCCCATCATCTCCTCCTTTCTGTCTAAAATAAAAAGAAGGGTTTTAACGTTAACATAGCAAAATATATAACAAAACAGTTATCAAATAAGAACCACAGTTAACAATATTTAGTCCATTAACATTTAGCATGATTTTTTAAAAAAATATTTCATCATCTATCCTATTTTTGTGAGTCTAAAGTCCTATATGTAACTTGTCTTTAACCCTAACTAAGGCAAACTATAACCATAACTATCTGTCTTCAACTCCATCAAAGATCACAGAAGGATACTATAAAAACTCTAGAAATGACAGAGCTAATTCACTTCCTGGTCAGGCACCTGAAGTTCTTCTGTAATGTTTCATCTTCAGCCCATAGGCCATAGTGTGTCTGGCAGACTCCTCAGCAAAGCAGGAAACTTTAAACTGTCCACCTATATTGGCAGTTTGTCAGTCACTTTTCTCTGTGTCCTGTAGACTATCTGGCAGACTCTTCAATGAAGCAGGAACCCTGAAGCAATGTCCATCTTCTATCAGCAGTCACTTTCCTGTGGGTCCTGCATTTCCAATTTATACAGCATAAAGTCAAACAGTCCAGACAAGAGCAGTATCTTGCCCAAATGGCTCCTCTTGCCATATTGAAAGCAAACTCCATAACGCGTTTTTTATTTATTTTTTTATGTCCATCTTCCTTTTTTTACGCAGGTGGTATTGCCAGGGGCAGTCATGTCTCATTGTTAAGAAAAACCTTAAACCATTTTAAATGTCATATTCTGTAGGTCTTTGAAAGGTTTGAAGATTATCTATCCATCTCATATCCATCTCAAATACATCTTGAAAACCTAAGTAACTTAACTCTACATTCTTACTATTATAGGTAACTATAATCTGTACTAAATTATAAATTACATTTCTAAATGAGCTATATAAACAATACCTAAACAAGAGGAGAAATATACATATCAAAAATTAACTTTAAATTTGTAACAATAAATGAAAATCCATTCCAAAGCAAAGTATTCATATCTATACCATAATCCCCTTTTTGCCTTTAAAACAAGATTGGTTGTGATTCTTAACCATTTATAACCAACCCCACATAAATGAAAACAAACATTTATAGACAATATTTGGGAATTTGGGCATTGTTCTTTCTAAACTGCTTCCTGCTGGTAGGGGGTGCTATCATGGGGATCCTAAGAAGACACAGAAATTTTGGCGCTATATATATATATATATATATATACACACACACACACACACATATATATATATATATATATATATATATATATATATACACATACATCATATATGTATGATGTGTGTATGTATATAGTTGCCTTTTCCCAACTGTTTTGAATGTTGGATCACCTGGAACACTGTTTCAGGGGATCTTGCTTGATCAAACCATGCTAGTCTGGAAGGAATCTACAGCTTTTTATTTTCTGTGAAAACAAAAATAGAAATCCTTGATGGGAGATGTCATTCTGTAAATATGTTCCTCATACTGGTTAATGAATAAAGCACTGTTGGCCAATAGGAAAGGAAGATGGGCGGGACTAGGAGACAAAGAGAAGAGAGGAAGTAGTAAGGAAGAGTCAAGATGGAGAGTCTGGAGAGAGCAGGATGCCAGCCCCACTCCCCAGAAGGTAAGACCATGTGGAAATACTTAGATTAACAGAAATGGGTTAATACTTAAGACAGAGCTAGCCAATAAGAAACTAGTACCTGGCCAACAGCATTATATCTTATACAGAGCCTCTGTGTGTTAATTGGGGCTGGCGCGGTGGAGGGACAAGATCAGTGGCGGGGGGGGGGGGGGGGTAAAACCTTACTCGTTACAAATCCTTTTCCCCAGTAACCTGTCCTTAGACTTAAATTTTGAAGTCAAAACATTTTTAAAATATATAAATTGGAATAATTTAGCTGTAATTGAGTGATTTAAAGACAGTATCATAGCATACGGTAGCCAGACTCTTTGTGTGCTTTCCATCTTCACATGGCTTATTATTATTATTATTATTATTATTATTATTATTATTATTATTTCTTCTACTTTTATTTTTTTGTCTTTTGAGACAGGGTTTCTCTGTGTGACTTTGGCTGCCCTGGAATTTACTGTGTATCCCAGTTTGAAATCACAAAGATCCGCTTGCCCCTGCTTCCAGAGTGCTGGAATTAAAGGCATATTCCACCAATGCCCAGCTACTCTCTTTCTGTTTTTTTTAACCAGCTGCTCATACACACCATTGAATTGTCAGCAGTGCTTCTTAAAAGCTGTGCGGTTTTTGCCACTATGCTGAGTCAGGAAACCTCCCTTAAAGGAGCCTCGCAAATCTCTGCTTGTCTCTAACAAAACAAACTCCCACCTAGAAAAAATGTTGTTACTAAGAAGCCTTGCTTGTCACTGTTCTTTCGTTTCTAAAATCCCTTTTTAAGCTTTTGTCAAGTTTTAAGGGGAAGTTCTCGGGTCCACATTGCAGCGCCATTTTGTTATGAGCAGTTTTCGCACCGGCCTGATCCCAGAGCCACGCCAGCCCCAAATGAAACACAGAGACACTGTACTAGATATAATGCTGTTAGCCTGTTACTAGTGTTTCTTATTGGCTAGCTCTGTCTTAAATATTAAACCATTTCTATTAATCTAAGTATTTCCACATTGTTTTATCTTGCCAGAGAGATAGCCAGGACCTCACATGAACATGTCACTAGATGCTGAAAGAGCATTCAACAAAATCCAGCACACCTTCATGATAAAGGTAATAAGATACAAGGAACATACGTAAACATGATAAAGGCAATATACAGCAATCCAACAGCCACCATCAGACTCAATGTGATTCCTCTAAAATCAGGAAAAAGACAAGGTTGTCCACTCTCAGACTTTAATGGACCATCATGGGAGGCCTTATTCTCCCTGGGGAGTTAATGGAGGGTGGGATGGGGGGGTCATTGGGGGGCCATGGATGGATGGAAAGAACTGGGATTGATATGTATAATTGATTGTTTTAATTTAAATAAAAATGTATTTCAAAAATACACAGGCAAATGGATGGAACTAGAAAAAAATTATCCTGAGTGAAATAATCCAGACCCAGAAAGACAAACACTGTGTGTACTCACTCATAAGAGGATATTGCATGTAAAGCAAAGGATAACCAGGCTAAAATCCTCAACCCCAGAGAAGCTAGGTAGCAAGGAGAATCCTAAATTCCCCTCAGAGGAAGAAATAGACAAGATCTCCTAAGAAAATTGGGAGCAGGAAGGAGGAATAAGGGAGGGTGGAAAGGGAGGGGAAGGGAGGAAAGGGTGGAGGAGAACATGAAGGAATGGTCAAGATGGGGAAGGTCAAAGAAGATATCATCTTTTTTCTTCTTTCTTTCTTTTCATTTTATTTAAATTAGAAACAATCTTATTTTACATATCAATCCCAGTTCCCTCTCCCTCCCATCCTTCCTCTCCCCAAACAAATCCCCCTGTTCCACCCCACCCCACCCCCGTGCACTCCCCAGGGAGGGTGAGGCCTTCCATGGGGGATTATCGAAGTCTGTCACATCATTTTGGGCAGGTCCTAGTCCCTCCCCCAAGTATCTAGGCTGAGAGAGTATCCCTCCATAGGGAGTGGGCACCCAAAGTCCATTAGTGCACTAGGGATAAAAACTGGTTCCACAGCCAGAGGCCCCATAGACTGTCCAGGCCTCCTAACTGACACTCATGTTCAGGGGGCCTGGTTTGGTCCTGTCTGGGGTCTGTGAACTCCTATTTTCTCAGTTCAGCTGTTTCTGTGGGTTTCTCCAACATGGTCTTGACCCGTTTGCTCATCACTCCTCCCTCTCTACAACTGGATTCTGGAGTTTGGCTCAGTGCTTAGCTGTGGATGTCTGCTTTTGCATCCATCTGGATGAAGGCTCTAGGATGACATTTAAGGTAGTCATCACTGTCATTATAGGGGAAGGGCATTTAAGGTAGCCTCTCTGTAGTGGGATATTCACCACAACTTTAAATACTTGGGACAAGGTTCATGAACTAGGGGAGAGAATAGACTCCTATACTAAGATAAGGCAAGTACCAAGAGCACGCTTTAGTGTATTTCTAGAAAGGTTGTCTAGGGCAATGCAATTAGAGGTAGCTGACACAGATTCTAGGCAAATACTCAAAGAATCATTAGCTTATGAGAATGCAAATCCACAGTGCAAACAAGTGCTTTGGCCTTTAAAAATCAAATCAGCACCCTTAGATGAATGGGTCCTATATACAGCCAACATTGAGTATAATAACAATAACACTAAAGCTTGGGTAGGAGAAGCCATATCTAAAAGTCTGAGAAAACATCAAGTTAACAGAGGTCTTAACTATGGTGACACTGAAGCTTGGGTAGGAAAAGCCATATCTAAAGGTCTGAGGAGACATCAAAATAACAGAGGACTTAACTATGGTGAAATAGAAGCTTGGGTAGGAGAAGCCATCTCCAAAGGTTTAAAACGATATCAAAATGTCAAATGTTTAAACTGTGGTAAGATAGGACATCTAAAAAGAAATTGTAAGCAAATTATTTCTAGAAATAACGCTCCCAGGAATAAATCGAAAAGAAGGCCTCAGCCTCCTGGGTTATGTAGAAGGTGTGGCAAAGGCTGACACTGGACCAATGAATGTAGATCGACCAGAGACAAGCAAGGAAACCCTTTACCATAGGGAAACTCCTTGGGGGAGCTTCCCCCACGTCACAGGTGGTCCAAACATTCCCAGTTACACTAGAAGACAATCTCCCACAGGACAATTAGAAAATTGTATGCCGCTCTCATACTGCTCTGGATGACAAACTAATGAAGGAAGTTGAATCAAATATAAAAGAAGAAAACAAAAAACGTATATTTTGACAAACCTCTATAAATAGTCATAGGCCTAGATTGATAGTTAAAATGAATAACAGACTGTTTAAAGGAATAATGGACAAGGGGGCAAATGTAACTATCATAACTAATAAATCTTGGCCTCCAAAATGGCCCCTGCAAGAGGTAAATGTTCAATTCTTAGGGATTGGAACCATGTCTCAGGTAAAACAGAACACGAGATGGATTGAATGTATAGGACCAGAAGGACAGAGAGGAAGGTTGAGACCATATGTGGCTGATGTAGTGATAAATTTATGGGGTCATGATCTAGTACAGCAATGGAATGCACAGATTAACATTCCTCCAGTATTAGATATGAACCATAAACTACCTCATGAATGTGGAAAAACTATTATAAAGAACTATACAAGACAGACACCAAATATCCAGGCTGTGCAAAAACAGAATACAAGTGCTGAACTAACAGAGGAACCAAAAGCCCTACCCTTAAAATGGCTAACAGAGGAACCTGTCTGAGTAGGACAATGGCCTATGACTTCTGAGAAGTTAGAGGCTTTAGAAAACCTGGTTCAGGAACAGCTAAATGCTGGACATATCAAGGAATCAACCAGCCGTTGGAATTCTCCTGTATTTGTTATCAAAAAGAAATCTGGTAAATGGAGAATGCTTAGTGACCTGAGAGCCATCAATAAAGTTATCCAGCCAATGGGCTCTCTACAGCCTGGAATGCCCTTGCCTTCTTTGATACCCAAAGAATAGTCTATTATAGTTATTGATTTAAAGGACTGCTTCTTCACTATACCTTTACAAGAACAAGATAAAGAGAAATTTGCCTTCATGGTACCTAATTACAATATTTCTCAACCAGTGAAGAGATATCAAAGGAAGGTTTTGCCATAGGGAAGGCTAAACAGCCCCACCCTGTGCCAATATTTTGTACAAAACCTGCTAGAAATAATTCGTAAACAATTTCCACAATCCATAATCTATCATTACATGGATGATATATTGTTAGCTGACTCTAAAGGAAAAATATTAGAAAAAATATTTGAGACGATAAAGGAAGTTTTACCTCGCTGGGGATTACAAATTGCACCTGAAAAAATACAAAAAGGAGAGTCTATCAACTACTTAGGATATAAAATAGGTCTACAGAAAATTAGACCACAAAAAGTGCAGATCAGGAAAAATCGCTTCCAGACACTTAATAATCTTCAAAAATTACTAGGAGAGATTTCTCAACTGCAAACCATTATTGGAGTAGAAGGGCATGATTTGAAAAACTTGAAAATGGCCCTAAAAGGAGACATTGACTAGAATAGTCCACGAATACTATCAGCTGAATCTGAAAAGGAATTAGAATGGGTAGAAAAGAGGCTACTAGAAGCACATGTGGACCGTGTGAATCCAAACCTAGACTGTATTCTGGCTATATTACCATCTAGAGAATATCCTTCAGGGATTTTTGATGCAGAAGAAAGATATCATATTAGAATGGATATTCCTACCACATAAACAGAATAAAAAACTAAAAACATATATAAAAAAGATCTCTGACTTAATTATAAAAGGTAAATTAAGACTTCGTCACCTAACAGGAAGGGACCAGCTGATGGGAGATGTCATTCTGTATATGTTCTCATACTGGTTAATGAATAAAGCACTGTTGGCCAATAGGAGAGGAAGATAGGAGGGACTAGGACACAAGGAGGAAAGAGGAAGTAGAGAGGAGGGGTCAAGATGGAGAATCTGGAGAAGGCAGAACCGCCGGCTGCCTCTCCCTGGTATGACAACGTGGAAATACATAGAAATGGGTTAATAATTAAGACAGAGCTAACTGATAAGAAACAAGTAACTGGCCATCAGAATTGTGTCTAATACAGAGTCTTGGTGTGTTAATTGGGGCTGGTGCAGCGGCGGGACAAGACCAGCAGCAGGCAGAAAAACCATACTCCCTACAAATGGCGCCCACGTGGCTAAAAAGAATTTCCACTTAAAATTTAACAAAAGCTTAAATAAGGGTTTTAGAAACAAAAGAACAGAGACAAGCAAGGTTTCTTGGTAGCATCATTTTTCTCGGTTGGACTCTGCTTTGCGAGAGACAAGCAGATTGCGCGGCCTCTTTAAGGGAAGATTCCTGACTCAGCATAAGTGGCAAAAAACCACTAGGCTTTTAAATAACTCTGCTAACAATTTATTGGTGTGTATGAGAGATGGCAATGGCAGTGACCACATCCCCAAGCCAGCAGCATGCTGATGGATGGCAGAACAGACCAAGGCAGTGAGCACAGCTTTTACTGCTGGCGGTAAAAGTACCCGCCGCCATCTTTGGTAAACCACTGCTGACACAGCTATGGCTTTCATTTAGCAATGTTGTTGTTTACCAGATAAAAGACTCATGGCTACAAAAAGATAAAGATTTACAGTAAAGACAGATTCACATTAAGAAAAAGCGTAAAGTTTTACAGTATGTTCTAAAATATATGTAGGCTTGGGAGAGAAAAGAAATAAAATGGTTTTAAAAATACAGTGAGGAGTTGTGGTAGTACCCGCCTTTAATCCCAGCACTCAGGAGACAGAGGCAAGCAGATCTCTGTGATTTCAAAGTTAACCTGGTATGCAGAGTAAATTCCAGGACAGGTAAGAGTTACACACCGAAACCCTGTCTCAAAAAAATAGAAAAGAAACAGAATAATAAAAAAGCCACAGATGGAGAGAATATGGATTCTGTACAGTATTATATTGTCTTTGTATTGTTTGACTGCTGAGGAAACAAATACTGCTTGATCAATTCAATTTATATATTTTAAAAATGCTTTGACTCAAAAATTTAAGTTCAAGGACAAGTTGCTGGGGAAAAGGATTTCTATTTTTCTTTCCACAGAAAATGAAAAGCTGTGGATTCCTTCCAGACTAATGTGGTTTGAGCAAGCCAGACTCCCTGAAACAGAGTTCCTTGTGATCCAACATTCAAAACAGCTTGAACAAGACAGCCTTGCAGACTACAGCCAGGATTTCTGTGTCTTCTTAGGATCCCCAATGACAACGCCCCTTATCAGCAGGAAGTAGTTTGGAAAGAACAATGCCCAAATTCCCAAATATTGTTTATAAATGGTTGGTTTCATTTAAATGGACTTGATTATAAATGGTTAATGACCATAACCAATTCTTTTCAAAGGTAAAAAGAGCATTATGGTATAGATATGATTACTTTGTTTTGGAATGTATTTTCATTTATTGCTATAATTTAAGGTCAATTTTGTGATATGTATATTTCTCCTCTTGTTTAAGTATTGTTTAGAAATGTAATGTATAATTCAATACAGATTATAGATAGTACCTATGATAGTCATATCTTATAGTTAAGTTAGTTAAGATTTCTAGATATACAGACATGTATTTGAGATAAATAGGCATTATTCAAACCTTTCAAAGACCTACAGAATATGGCATGTAAAATGGTTTAGGGTTTGTCTTGACAGTGAGACATAAATGCTCCTTGCAACACCACCTGAGTCAGAAAGGAAGATGAAGATGAACATTGAAGAAACTCGTTATGGAGTTTACTTCTAATATGGCAAGACTAGCCATTTGGAAAAGATACTGCTCTTGTCTGGACTGTTTGACTTTATGCTATAAACTGGACATGCAGGACCCACAGAAAAGCGACTGCTGATTCAAGATGGACATTGCTACAGAGTTCCTGCTTCATGGAAGAGTCTGCCAGACAGTCTGCAAGACACAGAGAAAAGTGACTGACAAACTGCCAATACAAGAAGACAGTTTAAAGTTTCCTGCTTTGCTGAAGAGTCTGCTAGACACACTATGGCCTATGGGCTGAAGATGGAAGATTACAGAAGAACTTCAGGTGACTGACAAAGGCAAGATGTCTCTGTCATTTGTAGAATTTATATACTATCCTTCTGTGGTCTTTGAAGGAGTTGAAGACAGATAGTTATAGTTATAGTTTTCCTTAGTATTAAAGATAAGTTACATAGAATTTAAACACACAAAGATAGGATAGATGATGGATATTTTCTTCAAATCTTGCTAAATGTTAATGGACTAAATAGTGTTAACTGTGATTCTTATTTTATAACTGTTGTGTTATATATTTTGCTATGTTAAGGTTAAAACCCTTCTTTTTATTTAGACAGAAAAGAGGATATGATGGGAGATGTCATTCTGTATATGTTCTCATACTGGTTAATGAATAAAGCACTGTTGGCCAATAGGAGAGGAAGATAGGAGGGACTAGGAGACAAGGAGGAAAGAGGAAGTAGGGAGGAGGGGTCAAGATGGAGAATCTGGAGAAGGCAGAACCGCCAGCCAACTCTCCCTGAAAAGACAACGTGGAAATACATAGAAATGGGTTAATAATTAAGACAGAGCTAGCCGATGAGAAACAAGTAACTGGCCATCAGAATTGTGTCTAATACAGAGTCTTGGTGTGTTAATTGGGGTTGGCGCAGTGGTGGGACAAGACCAGCAGCAGGCAGAAAAACCATATTCCCTACAACCAGCAGAAATTATAGTACCTTTAACTAATGAGAAAATTTCCTCCTTATGGAAAGATAATGAATATTAGCAGAGAGCATGCAGTAATTTTTTAGGAATGATTAGCAACAATTATCCCAAAAGTGAAAGAATCAAATTTATAAAGAAAACTATTTGGGTCCTTCCATGCATTGTAAGAAAAACACCTATTTCTGGAGTCCCTACATTCTACACTGATGCAAACAAATCAGGTAAAGCAGGATATAAGTCAGGGAAAATAAGTAAAGTGATTCAAAGCCCTTACAATTCTGTACAAAAGGCAGAATTGTATGTCATTTTCATGGTACATTTGGATTTTACAGAACCCCTCAATATAGTTACTGACTCTCAATACACAGAGTCGTCTTACACATTGAGAATGCAGAATTTATTCCCAATGATACAGAATTAACTTCATTGTTTATACAGATACAAGATACTATCAGAAATAGGACTCATCCTATATATATAACACACATCAGGTCCCATACGGGTCTGCCAGGTCCTCTAGCACAAGGCAATGATGAAATTAATTGGTTATTAATATGACATGTGCTAAAAGCCTCAGAATTTCATAAGAAACACATGTGAACAGCAAAGGTTTAAAAAAAGATTTTTCTATCACTTGGCAACAAGCTAAGGAAATAGTAAGGAAATGTCCTACTTGCTCATTCTATAACCAAACTCCTTTACCAAAAGGCAGTAACCCTAAAGGTATAAATAGAAATAAAATATGGCAAATGGATATGTTTCACTTTGCAGAATTTGGAAAATTAAAATGTGTACATCATACTATAGATACATTTTCAGGGTTTCAATGGGCTACTGTTCTGAGCTCTGAAAAGGCTGAATCTTATCCAACATCTACTAGAGGTAATGGCCATTATGGGCATACCTGCACAAATAAAAACTGGCAATGCTCCAGCATATGTCTCCAGCAAATTGAAACAATTTTTTGAGTATTATAACATAAAGTACATAACTGGTATACCACACAATCCTACAGGACAAGCAGTGGTTGAGAGATCCAATCGTACTTTAAAAGAAATGCTCTATAAACAGGCAGAAGGAACCAAGACACCAAAACACAGATTACATAATGCTTTATTAACATTAAACTTTCTTAATTCTGATGAAAAAGGAAAAACAGCTGCAGAAAGACACTGGATAATAGAAAAAACTTCTGAACTAAATCAGCCAGTGTACTTCAAGGATGTCTTGACCTCAGAATGGAAAGCAGGATATGTGTTACGTTGGGGTAGATGTTTCGCATTTGTATCTACAGGAGAAGAAAAACTATGAATACCATCTAAGTTAATCAAGATCCGAGTTGAACGAGAGAAACATCTTAATGAAGAGAAATGACAAGTCATCCAACAAATTAGGTCCCATGAGGTGTGCAGAGACCTCTCAAAGGTAGGGGAAGTGTTCTGTTCTTGTTCTTACAGGAAAACAGAGAAAACCTATCTTCAAATAGCCAAAAGACACTGAACATGTAGGTACCTACAGAAGAGAAGATAGCTCTCCAGAAACAATCACTTAATGAAGAGGAATCTGATTTATGGTAAAAAAAAAATATTTAATTCTAGTAAACTATTTCTATACAGAAATCTATTTCTCTTTACTATCTAGTATCCCTGTAGTCCCAATTCATGTAAACCAATGCTGGCTTTGGAGTTGGATTTGGCTTTCCTTCTCTAAATCCAAGCGTGTTGTTAAGATTAAATTCACGGTTTCTGCCTTAAATCAAGAAGCCAATTGATGTTAGGCAGAAGAAAACAAAATCTGGGGACTCATTCACTTATACGCAATTTTCTCTCTGAAATCCTAATTTTCCCTAATGCCTTTCCCTAATGCATACCTTAAAAACTTAAATTTTTCACTGTAATATTGATGTTTAAGTTTTCCACAGGGAATAATAGCAATTCCTAACAGCAATCTTTAAACTCTCCAGAAAGAAGATGGGGCCCCATGTCGTCACTTCCACTTGATTCAACCTGATGCACCTGACTACAAACATCACCCTAAAACCGGTTTGAGACTGTTTTGCTCAAGACAACTCATGACTAGCTAGCTGTAATGGTGCACCTTCTTATTATTACACTCTGGCCAGAGTTTCAAATAAAACTACAGTTAAGCATTTTCTGCCACACAATGACTAGCTACATATGTCACAGCCAGTTCTGTTGAGAAATTTGGTTGCTAAAAATTTTCTTCCCACAGGATCCCATGGAGCAATCATCATCCCATTTCAGCAGGAAGTAACCTTAAGATAACGACACCCGCTTTCCCTACCCTTGGAATTTGGGGACAATAGTCATCTTCTTTGGGTTGGTTTTAAGTTATTTAGGGTTGGGTATGGAAGGTTATGCTTAGACTATGGTTTATCTTTTAGACAGGAATAGGGTATGGTTGGGAAAGATATGGTTTAGATGGGATATAGGTAGATTAGCCTATCTTCTTGTGAATTGTTGAGTGAGAGTGAGATAATAGTATTGTACAGCGTACATTGTTATATATTCTTATTTGTGGTAAGGTATGTAAAATTAAGTTTATATTCCCTTCCCAGAAGAATTGTATATTATGTTATATTGTGTGAAATTTTTCCACATATGATGTTCTAATGCACATTATTATCATAATCTATGTATGTATACTTTCACTTATGTTCAAGACATTTCGTATATTGATACAATTTATGCACATTTATTCTTGCCATATTCTATGTATGTATACTTTTCTTGAATTCAAGACATTTTGTATATTGATACATTTGGGAATATTTATCATGCTGCCCTTTATAGTCCTACCTCTTGTCTAGACATTTCTACTCTACCTCTATTTTAGGTGTGTGTGTGTGTGTGTGTGTGTGTGTGTGTGTGTGTGTGTGTGTGTGTACATAGTTATGTTGTTTAGGTATTAATCCATGCTTTACTCAAGGAAGTTTTAATCAGTTTTTTTAAGCTAAGTTCTTGAATATTACAGATTATCTTCACCCATGTTTCCTTTAATTATGAGATTAGTCAGACATAGATGCTTAATCTTCAATCACTTCATAGACATGCAGAACATGGCATTTAAATGTTTTAATTAGTACTCCATTGACATGAGACACTATTGCTCCTGACAGCACCAAGCACTTTCCCGAAAATATGTTGGATACTGTTGTTGCTCCTTCTGGAATTCATCCTCACTTCAGCTAATGGCCTCTTGGGCAAAGAACTGCCCCCACCTTGACCACTGATTTGGACATGCAGTCCTATGTGCTTGCAGGAGACAAATATAGAACACTGCAGGATCTTGCCAAGTCAGGGTAAGACAGCCTTTCTACCTCCCTGCTGTTGTTGTGGTCTATCAAGTACTCTTGGCCTTAGCCAAAACTGGGTGTACCAACGTTGCTGTGAGACCTTGGGTAACTGTCCAGGTAGCCTGCTGTTTTTGTCCTCACTGCACCTTTTGGAAGTTGCCCATCCGTACTTCCTTTCTACCCTAGTATTGTTATTTTCCTTCTCAGATCTTGATGAGGTTGGAGATTAAACTATCACAACTATTATCCTCTCTTCCTAGTTAGATATATTAGGTACTAGATTTAAGTTTTCCAGCTTAGGACAACTCTATTGTGAACTCCATTATGCTTTCACCCTAGGACTAGATATGTAGGTCGTTTTGTTCTCGATTTTCCTTTTCTTAGAGCACACTTGTTATTCACTATTTTGTATATAGTTTTGTATAAAGCCTAAATCTTTTCTTTAGACTAAAAGGGGAATTGTAGTGGGATATTCACTCTGTCTCCTTCTGTGGCACTGACCACCCCATTGGGGGGTGGAGCCAGGGACAGAAGTGATCGGGGGAATGAGGTTAGAGGAGGAACGGGGAAGGCTCTCTTTCAAGCCACACGGGGACATGAGGACTTCTGGAGGCATTCTTGGAAGCAGGAACCTGCTGGTGTTCACCTGTTGTGAGTTATTTCTCCCTGAATAAACATCTGTTTGGCCTATTTGTTTATCCAGATCCTTATTAAACTGTGATACCTCTCCACTATTGCTTAGATTCTTAGTTGGGGTCATCCTTGTGGCTCTCTGGACATTTCTCTAGTGACAGATTTCTCTTTAAATCTATAATGGCTCCCTCTACTAAGGTATCAATTTTCTTGATCTTCTCTATTCTTCCCCAATTCAGTCTTCCTGATCCCTCATGTTCTTCTCCCCCCTCCTCTTCTCCCCTCCTTCTTCTACCTCCCTCCCCCTCCCCTATGCTCCCAATTTGTTCAGCAGCTTTGTCCCTTCCCCCTTCTCTGGGAACCATGCATACCTCTCTTGGGGTACTCCTTGTTTCCTAGCTTTTCTGAAGATGTGGATTGTAGGCTGGTAATCTTCTGCTCTATGTCTAAAATCCATATATTAATTAGTATATACCATGTTTGTCTTTCTGTGACTGGGTTACCTCACTCAGGATGGTTTCTTCTAGTTCCATCCATTTGCCTGCAAATTTCAAGATTTCATTGTTTTGGTTTTTTTTTTTTTTTTTTTTTTTTGTTGTTGTTGTTGTTGTTGTTGTTGTTGTTTTGACTTTGGTTTTTGTTTGCTTGTTTGTTTTGTTTTTTTTATCTACTGAGTAGTACTCCATTGTGTAAATATACCACATTTTCTGTATCCATTCTTCAGTTGAGGGGCATCTAGGTTGCTTCCAGGTTCTGGCAATTACAAATAATGCTGCTATGAATGTAGCTGAACAGATGTCCTTGTGTGAATGTGCATCTTTTGGGTATCTGCCTAAGAGTGGAATTGCTGGATCTTGAGATAGACTGATTCCCATTTTCCTGGGAAACTGCCATAATGATTTCCAAAGTGGATGTACAAGTTTGCACTCCCACCATCAGTGGAGGAGTGTTCCCCTCTCTCCACATCCTCTCCAGCATAAACTGTCATTGGTGTTTTTGATTTTAGCCATTCTGACAAGAGTAAGATAGTATCTCAGAGTTGTTTTGATTTGCAGTTCCCTGATGGCTAAGGGTGTTGAGCAACTTCTTAAGTGTCTCTCAGCCATTTTAGAGAAAGATGTTATCTTAAACATTCATTTTGAGAACAGTTTGCCATATTGCACGTGCATATCAAACTACTTTGCAGGTCAGGTATGTCCCATATGTCCCATATGAAATCCAAAAGGTTTTGGAATACAGTAAGGAATTACAAAGGCATTACTAAAAGAACTAAGTTGTTGCTATTTTTAAGCAAGTATAAATACAGACCACTAAAGATGATTGTTGGGATAGCCACAGAGTGCTAGGTGCATTGTTCAAAGAAGGCTGCATACAGAACCCAAGCAAAGTAGAGCTCCAGGTTGCTGTTTTCCCAATAATGCCTGTCTCACTATTGTCCTGGGGTTTACTAGTAAACTTATCACTTAAAACTTCTCTCCTTTAAAATTTTAGCTAGCTCACTTTGTTTGCTTCTACATTGTACTCCACATTCTTTAGCTTCAAGTTCTCTGCTGTAGGGCATAATGAAGTCATGCTCTTCACTATAATAGCATAGCAATGACTTTTATTCTAGTTCCACATTCCTTGTTCCACACTAAACCTTTGTGGCCCATGACTTTTCTATATGCATTTCTTTTGGAATTTTTGTTTGTGAAGCATCTACTGTAGTGATTTATTTAATTTGTGTTCAATTATGTTTCATACCTAAAGAAAATTTTCTTGTGAATTCTTGTACATTCCTTCCAAAATAAGTTTTAAAATACCCAAAGAGAACCTGGTTAATATTACTTACACCAATGTTTCCATTTCTTATATTAGGCTTCTTATACAGCTGTCATGAATAAATCTAATAAAAGTGACTTAAGGCAAAAAGAGTTTATTTTCTCTCATAATTGAAAGGTACAGTCCATAAAATGCAGGATGATGAAGTAAGTGGCTGGTCAAATCACACACAATCAAGAATAGAGTGATGTATTTGTGTAAATCTTTGTCCCCTCCTTCCACTATGTAGTCACCATTCAATACTATTCACAAAATGTTGCCTGTAAAGTAAGTATGTGTGGTGTTTTCAAAAGGATTGGCCACCATAGGCTCAGAGAGTAGAACTGTTTTTGAGATGGGTCCTAGTTATTAGAGGTGTGTCACCAGCAGTGATCTTTGGGGTTTTAAATGCCCATGTGAGGCACCATGACCATCTTTTTGCCTGGTGCCTTTGAGTAGGAGTGAAATATTCAGCTACTGTTCTGGGTCCATGTATGTTTGGCTCCCTTCATGATAATCATTGACTAGCCGTATAAAGCCATAAGCAAGTCCTGATTAAATGTTCTCCTCTATACTAGTTGCTTCATGATAGTCATTGACTAACCGTATAAAGCCATAAGCAAGTCCTGATTAAATGTTCTCCTCTATACTAGTTGCTTCATGATAATCATTGACTAGCCGTATAAAGCCATAAGCAAGTCCTGATTAAATGTTCTCCTCTATATTAGTTGCTTCATGATAGTCATTGACTAACCGTATAAAGCCATAAGCAAGTCCTGATTAAATGTTCTCCTCTATACTAGTAGCTTTGCTGTGATGTCTCTTCACAGCATTAGAAAAGCAAATGACTCAATGGACCTTCCTGTGTCACCTCAAATTATCAACAGAGCAGCCCACAGATGCTCCAGTTAAACATGTGTGCACAGTCACTGAGAGGGATGTCTTAGTTATGTTTCTATTGCTGTGAAAAGACACCATAATCATGACAACCCTGATAAAGAAAAATATTTAACTATGGTGGCTCCCTTACAGTTAAGAGGTTTAGGCCATTATAGTCATGGTGGAAAGCAAGGCAACATACAGACAGTCCTGATGCTAGAGGAGCTGAGAGTTCGTACATCTTGGCAACAGGATGTGGTCTGAGACACTGGGTGTGGTTTGAGCACACATGAGACTTCAAAGCCCACCTCCACAGTAACACACTTCCTCCAACAAAGCCATGCCCTCTCCAACAAAGCTACTTCTTTTAACAGTGCCACTGCCTTTAGGAGACATTTTCTTTAAAACCACCACAACACATCTTCAGGGACATCTATGCTAGAATATTCTGTATCATGTCAGCATAGCTATTAAGACTAGCCATCCTTGCCAGGCAATGGTGGTGCACCCCTTTAATCCCAGAACTCAGAAGACAGAGGCATCATATCTCAGTGAGTTCAAGGCCAGTATGGTCTACAAAGTGAGTTCGAGGACAGACACAGAGAAATCATCCATATATATATATATATATATATATATATATATATATATATATCACTAATTATCCTCATATGTGCACTGTTTTAAGAATCAGTGACCCTTGAGGATGTGGCTGTGAACTTCTCCTCAGGAAAGTGAGCTTTGTTAGAGTCTAGTCAAAAGAAGTTCTACAGAGCTGTAATGAAGGAAACTTTTGCTTGTTTGTCCGGTTGGTTTTGGTTTTTGGTTTTTCAAGGCAGAGTTTCTCTGTAGCCTTGAAGCCTGTCCTGGAACTCACTCTGTAGACAAGACTAGCCTCGAACTCACAGAGATCCACCTATCTCTGCCTCCTGAGTTCTTGGATTACCATTATGGCCCAGCTGTAGAAAACATTTTGAACATGCTCTCCATGGGTAAAAAGCAACATGTTCCCATTGCTTATTCAGCCAGAGAACAGCGATGCCCTGCTTGTGTAATTGTGTGATTTAAATTCTTGAAGGGAATATTGGTGAATTTAGTGATCATATCCATGGCATATGACATAATTTGCAATTTTTATTGTTGAATATGTTGTTATGATAAAGCACAAGGGGAAACTTGGCAGGTGAGGTTGACCAAGGCAGAAGGACAAACATGCCAGACAGACAGATCTTAAGTGAGAAGTTTTATTAGAAAGAGAAGGGGAAGGAAAGAGAAAAAATGTCAAGAGACACAGAGACAGAAGAGGGAGACTAGAAAAATCCTGTCTGCCCCTGGGCAACAGCAAGAAAGAGAGAGGGAAGGAAGCATAAGTGGGCAGGGGTCTTTCTTTTGAAAGGGTCCTTTGCACTTGCTTGCTGACCAGAGTACTGCCTGAGTGCATTTTGCCAGGTGACAGGGGAAGGCCAGAATAATGCACAGTGAATGAGGTAGAGAAGCTCCAAAGCCTATAATCTCCAACACTCCAGAGACTAAGGGAGGATCAGACACAAGAGGCACAGGCTGACTTTTGTGGTCCATTGAGCACAAAATCAGGGGCCAGGGCTCCCGAGCCTGAGGGATACTCAGCCACCAAGTACTGGAGTTTTTCACTGGGTCAAAAAGGTGAGAGATCATGGTCAAGATACAGGATACTCATGGAAGCATAATGCCTGAATCCTTACATATGTCATAATGAAATTTTGTGGTTACCTTTCAGGGAAATGACAAGCAGAAAACGAAGAAGACTACAGAGATCTTGGAAGAAATGTGAAGTAAATTATATTCAATAGAAAGCAATTCATATCAAAAATTTGAGAATTGTGGAAAAACAGAGAACTTGACAAATTATCCAAATATCCCTAAGGAAAAACTGATTCTACACAAATTCATGTAACAGAGCATTGAATCGTGTCATTCAATATTTGAATATCTCATCTGTGTAGTCTGAGTATCACCAGTAAGTGATGTGACATAAATTTCTGTACATGTTGTCCCAGTTGTTTATTACACAAAACCTTCCCTTCATATTAAAAGTATTTCCATATTATTTTGAGACTTTGAATTTAAGTGCTGTGCTTTGTTTGCTTTCTTTTGCTGTGACTAAAACAACTCTATGGTGGAGCTCATTTTTACTTACACTCTTACAGTCTCATCATAAAGGGAAGCCAGGGCAGGAACTCAAGCCTGGCAGGAATCTGTTTACCAGTGTGCTCCTCATCCCTTACTTAGCTACCTGCCTTATATAGTCCTGGGCCACTCAACATCAAGCAGCAATCAAGAAAATGCCCCCAATAACATGCCTAAATACCAATCCGATAGAGCCATTTTCTCCATTAATTCTCCCCTTCTCAGATGTGTGTCCTCACTTGTGACAAGTTGACAAAAACTAACCAGCAAAGGTGATTGCTTGTCCTTATGGTACACAAACACATGACTTTTACCTTTTCATCTTTTGTTTGTCCCTTAATAATCTTAAGAACACATGTAACCAAACAGTGGTGACATGCACACTTAACCCCAGCACTCAGGAGGCAGAGGGAGGTGGATTTTTGAGTTGAAGGACAGCCAATGCTACAAAACAAACAAAAAAAAGTAAGTAAGTAGATTAAAAAATATAAACCATACCATGAGACCACAAATTTAAATGCTTAGTTTCTTTAAAAATTCAGTATCTCTTTAAAAGACACAAAAGGATCTCTATTGTAAGCTCCTGGAGTACAAACTATGTTTGTACTTTTCCTTTAAAAATAGGAAGAATCATTGCTGATTTCTTTGCCAGGCTTTTTCTTTTGGGCCACCAACCAGCTCCCAAATCATGATACAGGAGAGACTTACTAATCATTTTGAATGTTTGGCCTTAGCTTATGCTCATTTCTGGCCAGCTTTTATACCTTAAATTAACCTGTTTCTCTTCTACATTTTGCCTCAGGGATTTTTACCTTTTCTTTCTGTATGTCCTACTCTGTCTAGCTGGCTGATGGCTGCCTGGATGGCTGTCCCTGAGTGTCTGCCTTTCATTGTCCCTCATTCTCCCCTTTGTTATTCTTTTCTCCTGCCTAGATTTCACCTCCTACTTACTGTCTCTGCCCACCAACCCTGACTATCCCTCTTCTACCTAGCTCTTCATTAGACCAGTCAGGTACCTTACACAGGCAAGGAAAAACAGCAACACATTTTTTCATAATTAAACAAATGTGGCATAAAGAAATGTAACACATTCTTACATCATGAACAAAGGAAGCAGAAACAACAGTTAATTTTCTGCAGAATAAACAAATGTAACAACAAATCTTTTTTATAATTTTTTTAAAAAATAAATTTTATTTAAATTTAAAACAATCTTATTTTACACACAAATCCCAGTTCCCTCTCCCTCTTGTCCTCCCATCCCCCCCCCATCCACTCTCCAGGAATGATGAGGCCTCCCACAAGGGATCATCAAAGTCTGACACATTTAAAACTGAAAAAAATGTTTCTACACATTTTCTAACAGCCCATGAGGCATATAATTGTGGCTGCTTGTCTTTATGGTATATCTATAAACATATGAACTAGATAGGAAACCAGTGTGTGAGTTCTTATGCACATCTGTGCATTTATAGATTTTAATTATTATATAAGATTATCAAATATATATTTCCTTAGGTTTTTAATAGAATGTAATATATAAGCAATGTTTTAGGTCTGAACTTTTTCAGATACTATAGTTCCCCTCTTACCATGGTTTGACTTATTATTACTCAAGTTTTTAATGTCAGTAATCCCATCCAAGTTCTGCACAAGTAACAACTTTAATATTTAACATTTATAGAACAGAGGGCATTCCCTGGAAATTCTAGGCAGTAGCAATAAGTTCCAGCTCCTGGAAATATTCCATAACAGACTTTCATTCAAATAAAAGCAAAACCCAAACTCTACAGTGTAAATCATGACCTCTAACCCCAAATCCCATATTTGGAATTCACACACAATGTGTTGATTTCCTACACCTCTTGCATGATCCACTTCTTCAGGTCTGGCATGCACAGAACACATAACTTGTTTGATAGTCTCAGACTCCCGCACTCCACAGTTGCTTCAGTCCTTGGAAATCTTACCATAGTGATGGCCTCTCTAATATGCTACAGGCATCACACATTGCTCCTTCACCAGTGGCCTCCTGGGATCCCTTCAGGGACTTCCACTCTACCAATCTGTGAGACATCTCATCTTCTCCAAGACCTCTTGTATCCTGATATTTCCAATTCAACCAAACCTGCAACTTCAGTACTGACCTCCCTGATGTTTGGTGGTGTTAGGCTCAGTTTCTTTCCAAGACCCCTGCAATCCAGCAGTTCTCATAATGCCAAAATCAATACTGCCCGAAAAAAAAAAACTCATAAACTATCATTTTTCTACAGCCAAGTTGACATGCAGGCTTGGCACCCTCTGTTTGCTGAGTGAAATCCTTTAATATTTCTCTTCAATTATGCTGTTTTCTTGTTAATCCCAAATCATTCTTCAACCCCAGCTGACAGGAAAGCAGAGCCTTACTATAAAATATTACAAAAACTACCTCAATAGAGTCTTCAATGTACCCTCCATCATCCTTGGAAGTATATAAGCCAGACTTTCATTTCTTCTTTGTTCTCAGCATTCTTTTTTATTTTAAATTTCTTATTCATTTTATACACCAACCACAGTTCCCCCTCCCTCCTGTCCTCCTGCTCCCCCCACCTCACTCCCATAAATTCCTCAGAAAGGGTAAGGCCTCCCAAGGAGAGTCAACAAAACAAGGTGCATCAAGTTGAGGCAGGCCCAAGCCTTTTCCTATTACATCAAGGCTGAGCAAGGCATCCACCAGTGGCAATTGGCTTCAAAGAGCCAGCTCATGCACCAGGGATTGATCCTGGTCCCACTGCCAGGAGCCCCACAAGCAGACCAAGACTCACAACTATCACCCACATGCAGAGGGCCTACTCCAGTCCCATGTAGGCTCCTCAGCTGTTGGTTTAGAGTCCCTGAGCTACCATGAACTTGGGTCAGCTGAATGAGTTTCCCCCATCATGATCTTTTTTTTTTTTTTCCTTAGTAGATTTCTTTTTTTTTAATTTTTTCATTTAATTTATTATTTTACATGTCGATCCCAGTTCCCTCTCTCTCTCTCCTTCCCTCCCTCCCTTTCCCTTCTCTGCCTCCTCACATGCACCCTGACCACCTTCCCCTCCCATCCCCCCCACCCCAATTCCACAGGTAGGGCAATGCCATCCAGGTGGGGTCATGTAGATCTGTCAGGTCATTTGAAGTAGGGACTAGGACTTCTCTCCTGTCTCTAGGTGAAGGCAACATCCCTCCATGGGGGATGTGTTCACAAGGTCCTTTTGTGCACCAGGGATACATCCTGGTTCCACTGTCTGAGGTCCCTTAGACTTCTCAGTCCTTCTGGCTAAGACCCATATTCAGGGGGTCTGAGTCAGTCCCATGCTGGCTTCCCAGCTATCAGTCTGGGGACCTGTCTGCTCCTCCTTGTTCAGGTCAGCTGTCTCTACGTGTTTCCGCAACCCGGTCTTGTCCTCTCCATCTGCATCTGGGTTCTAGTTTGACTCAGTGTTTATGTATGGGTGTTTCCTTCTGTTTCCAACAGGTACTAGATGAGGGCTCCATGGATAAGTTAGCTGTTGATCTCACTATCCGGGAAGGGCATTTATGGTAGCCTTTCCACGGTTGCTCAAATTGTTAGCAGCAGTCTTATAGGTCTCTAGACCTTTCTTTAGGTTCAGTTTTCTCTTCAAACCAATAATGGTTCTCTTTTATGTTCTCTCTCTCTCTCTTTCTCTCTCTCTTCTGTCTTCTATCCCTGACTCAATCTTCCTAGTCACAAGTGCTTTCATCTCCTCCCCCTCTCTTTCTCCTACTTCTCTCTCCATTATTTAAAAAATGGGGTACAGAACTGAAGAAAGAATTCTCAATAGAGGAAATCAAAAAGGCTTAAAGACACTTAAGAAAGTGCTCAACATCCTTAGCTATCAGGGAAATGAAAATCAAAACAATTTTGAGATACCATCTTACCCCATCATGATCTTAACACCCCTTGCTCATATAAGCTCTCTTCACTCTCTTCAACTGGACTCCAGAGCTTGGCCTGGTGCTTGGCTGTGGATTGCTGCATTGTTCACAGAATTCCTATCCTTAGAGCTCCAGCAACAATTCATTAACCTTGAGTATTCAATGACTATACCAACTCAATGTTTCAGACATACTCCCAGTCCTCATTAAAACTATGGTCAGCTGTAGCATCCATGCTATAATCTGTTACACTAATGGAGCAAAGGCCTAGAGATTGAAATATGTGACAAGACAGTGGGTCATTCATTCAATAGGAATGCCAGAATGCTGAATGCCATTTATTGAGAAGAAGGAGCAGGCTTATATACTGACTCACAGCACAGTGGAAAACAATCCAGGGTCAAGAGTGCAAGTTTTCAGGCTTAGCTCCTCCCCAGCAGATGTGTGTTAGCAAAATAGGAAGAGTAACAATAACAACTCTGGGGCAAGATGTTCCAGCAACAGCCTCAGGGTTACTCAAGATGTCTCAGGTGTCCATGCAGGGCTCTATAGTCAGCTCTGTCAGCATTACCCCATGAACCTGGACGCCAAATTCCATTGTAGTCTTCTCTGCCTGTAATAAGCACCATGACCAAAGTCATCTTTTTGGGGAAGTGCAGCTTATTTTGGCTTATACTTCCATGTTACATATAATCCATCAAGGGAAGACAGGGTAGGAGCTAAAAATAGGCAGAGACCTGGAGACCAGAACTGAACTGGAGACTATGGAGGAATGTTTCTTACTAGCTTGCTCCTCATGGATTACTAAAGTACCTTTCTTATAAACTCACACCCACCTACCCAGGGGCACATGACCCACTATGGGCTGAGTCCTGACTTGTCAATCAGGAATGAGAATCTACTCACACAGCTTTGTTTCCAGGCCAATGAGTTGAGTCATTTTCCCACTTGATGGTCCCTATTCACAGATGTCCTACCTGGAGTTGAGCTGATAACTAACTAACCAACACAGGATGAGTATTTATAATGCAAAAATATCAGTGTTTCACTACTTCTTTGGTTGCTATGATTGCTAACACTGGGACTTCCCGTAATTATTTTATGTGTATGTGTGCTTGTATACACTACCTTTGCAAACAAAAAAAAAAAAAATGTGTATGTCAGAAGAGGGCACCAGATCATTGAGATCACAAGTAACAAGAACTTGTGAGCCTTCCATATGAATGCTGATCATCAAACTTTGACCTGTTGGAAGGGCAGGAATTGCTCGTAGACACTGAGCCAATGATACATCCACTTCATAATTTTTAAAGATATAAAGTCAACACTCTTTACACTTGTGGTCTATGCTAGCCTTAACATTGGTGGCATTTTTGCTGTTGTCTATGCAATAGTATAGTTGTCCTCATCCACACAAGCCAGCCTCCATCATTTTCATTGGCTACAATAATGCTGGTCTTATTTTATGAAAAACTCAGGTAGTAGGGAAAGATTATGCATATGAATGTGATAGTGTGATAAAAATGAGGAAACAACTCCATAGAATATGGCTAATGGAGACATGCCTCCTACAACAAGAGTGTATGAAAGCTGATTGCATATAAGAAACATCAGTGTCCATTCATCCCTACATGTGTAACTCAGAGACAAACTAAAGGGAAACAATCTGAATATATGGAAGTTAGGGCAAAGGATTTTACATGACAGGAACATTGGAAAGATATCAGTCATGCTGAATCACTTCAGGTACTTGAAATTTTTCCTACAGAGAAACAGATATAACCAAGCCTTTAGGAGTCTCCCATTGGATCTTCCTCAGGAAAGAATTATGCTAGAGGTAAACTCAATGAGACTATCTTAAGGAGATACACATAAGGCCAGAAAGATGAATGAATCCATACAGAAGTGAAACCATTTATTTGTAAGAGCTGTGAAGAATGCTTCATTGATTCCAATGATCTTAGTAAACATGAAAACATATTAGAGTGAAAAGGTACATTTGCGAGCAATTTGAGGAATATTTCAATATTTGAATATTTAGAAAAAAAGTAACTCAGAGAGAAACCTATGCATGTAAACACTGTGACAAAATCTTGGCCATTTTGACATTATGAAAGAATTCACACTAGAGAGAAGCCTTATGTATGCAAGAGTTGTGGGGAAAACTCCACCTGTTACACTTCCCAATGCATTAGTGAAAGAGTTCACAGGGGAGGAAAGCTTCATGCGTGAAAGCATTGTAGAACAACTTTTACCAGTTCTACTAATTGCAACATTCATGAAAGAACTAACTTTGAAGAGAAACCACCATGAGTGGAAACACTGGCAAAACCTTGGCTCTTTTGAGTTCTTGTAACACGAGAAACTAATGTGATACATGTAAGCAGTGTGGGAAAGTCTTCACTGTAGCACACACAAATAATACAAACCCAGAGGCAGATATCGGGGTTCAAGCTGAAGATCAGAAAAGCAAAGTGGCCAGCCACTAAAGAGTTCTCACCTCTACCAATGCTCAGACTGAAGGGGTGATCATGTGTCAGGGGGTCATGAGAGTTACAGCAGGTGGCAACTAATGTTCAGATGTCAACCCACCAGAGGCAGTTATCTGATGGAAGATCAATCATGCCCAGATAAGGTCTACAGTCTACATAGACTCGGAAAACTGCTGTTCACTTTTGCTGAAGTAGCTTGATGTCTCCCCCAATACCTTCATTGTATTGTGTTATCTCATAACATGTACACATGCAATCTCATGATTACACCTCAATCTATTGGGCACAATTTACCATGTATTGGTATACTGGGTCACTTCCTCCCACTCTATGGGGACTCCAGTGAGAAATTTAATCTTGCAGTCAATAACCTTGGTTCCCACAGTTGTTCCCTGAGATAGGCTTAGAAGCCAGCTCCCTGCAATTGTCTTCTATTTGACAGGACATTTGGTCAGGAAAGGAGCCCTTCATGTGAATCACATTTCAGACCTTCAAAATGGGGGAGGGCACACTCCAGCTTGTTTTTTAGTCTTACCCAATAAGGAGATTGGGTATTGTTAACTCCCCCCCCCCAAAACCAGCTAACCTCTGTTAACCACTGCTCTACCCCAAAAAAAAAAAAAAAAAAAAAAAAAAAAAAAGCTATTAATTCCCTGCCTCCTACTCTCACCTCAGTTTATAGATTCAGGATTTTAAGCTAGGAATGTAGTATCATGTACCAACTTCCTTTCTCCCTTCTTAGAATTTAAGCATCCTAAATCAGCCTTTTTTCCTCTTAGTCCTTCTAACCATGCCAACACTGCCTGACCTCTATGACTGTGACTTCTTTTCCATTCTGACCTTCAGGCAAACTTTATTATAACTAATATATCATCACACTTCACAAGTCTCACGTGCCACAAGAGTCATAAAAATATTCACACTGGATAGGATCCCTTTATAAAACATGTAAGAACATGTTCCTTTGCTCTAGTCACTCTATCAAGCATAAAAGATCTCAAACTGCTGAGGAACTTGCCAGTGCCAGTTCTGTGAAAAACAGCTTGAAAGAAGAACCAACAGGTTGTGAACATTTTTATTATTGGGCCATTCTTGTACAGGAGTTTTTCGTTTATTTTTTTTTTTTTTTTAATTAGGAAAGCAAGATGTAGTCTCTCTGGTTACTCCAGGTTCTCTTCTCACATCTGAAGATTTGGAGCTAGGACCATAAATGAGGGAGAAGACATTCAACTTTCTGAGTTTGTGTTACTAGAATTGTTTTCCGGTTGGTTCCATCTACCAAAACCATTTTTGGTTTCAGGTTCCTGTGTACCTGAATAGTTTCCCATTGCTAACTGGGGAAGAGAATAGAGAGGGGAATAGCCGAATGTGATTGAGAAGAGGGGGAAATTGTGAAGACTGTGGAGGAGAATTCATATATATAATTTTTTACTTAAATTTGAAACAAGCTTGTTTTACATATTGATCCCAGTTCCTGAACCCTCCCCCTATCCTCCCGTTTCCCCCACCAACCCCCATCCCAACACTTTCTGCCTCCCAGGGATGGTAAAGATGTCCATGGGGAGTCTTCAGAGTCTGTCATATCATTTGGATCAGGGCCCAGGCCCTCCCCCATGTGTCTAGGCTGAGGAAGTGTTCCTCTATGTGAAATGGGTTCCCAAAGTCCATTTGTGTACTAGAGATAAATACTGATCCACTACCAGAGACTCCATAGACTGCCCAGTCCTCCCAACTAATACCACATTCAGGGAATCTGTGTCAGTCCTATGCTGGTTTCCCAGCTATCAGACTGGAGTCCATGAGCTACCCCCTTGTTCTGATCAGTAGTTTCTATGGGTTTCTCCAGCCTGGTCTTGACCCCTGTGCTCATCACTCCTCCCTGTCTACAACTGAATTCCAAGAGTTTGACTCAGTGTTTAGCTGTGGGTGCCTGTTTTTGCTTTCATAAACTACTAGATGAAGGCTTTAGGATGGCATATAATCTCATTATCAGGGAAGAACATTTAAAGTAGCCTCTCCACTATGAGGAGGAGAATTCTAATTAGGGATGAAATGAAGACACTATACAGAGAGGGAGGAAGAACCCACACCAATGTTGTTTGGTAATGCTCAAAGGGTGATTATTTTGAAATACTTAAAATTTTATATAATGCATAGTGTGAATAAAAATGTCTCTTCTTTATATATTATAATTAAATGTTATATTTGTGTAATATATAACATATACAAGTGTGAATACAAGATTATATCACACTCAGTGATATATACACATATACATATATATACACATATATATTAAATGAAGTTATATCACTTGTCTTGACAGGGCTTCTCCCCAATAACTCCACATTAATGAAAATACCAGTATAAGGCATGAGAAAATCTCCATTTGAGTTTTTCATGATGGTCTACATAATGAAATAATCTAGGCTATTACTGTTTCCTCGGGTGATCTCTCAGAGTTTGAAGGTAAGTCCTGTTCACTGGAACCATTTCACACTTCAGATTCAGAACTTCAAAGGGTTGAGCTGAATCTAACAACAAAACACGTTCATTTATTCTTTTATGGTGAGTGAAACAAATCTTGGTGCTTTTAAGAGCCCTCCCCAATTGTGACTCCCATTGTGGATGAATGAGGATGGCCCACATAAGCTCCTATATTTGAATGTTTGGTTACCAGTTGGTGGAACTGTTGGGAAGGATTAGAAGATGTAGCCTAGATGGAAAGGGTGTGTCCCTGGGGTGGCTTAGGTTTCAGTACTCACACTGTTCCAAGTTAGCTTTCTCTCTGCCTCCAGCTTTCAAATCATGATGTAAGCTCTTAGCTACTGCTCATTTCTATTGTTGCTTGCCTACTGCCATGTTGTCTGCCATAATTGTGAACTTTAACCTCTGGAGCCATGAGTGCCAAGAAATGCTTTCTTTCATAAGTTGTTTCAGTCATGAAATCTCTTCACAGCAATAGGAAAGTAACACTACGAACCCAAAGAGTGATCAACCTGGCAAGGTATCAATAAAGGTGCAATAGTGGCATCCAAGTCTTGTGGATGATAGCAAGGTCATTGATTTTAAAGTACTTCTGCCATTCTACCAGGACAATATAATTTTAACTGAGTTAAAATTTAAAACACTGAGTTTTAAAACTTGTGTTTATAGTCACAGAAGTATTGCCCACACTTTTCTTTAATCTCTTTAGAGAAAACAGACAAATCCAGTAAACTAGAACTGTTCATAATGTGGAGATCAACTGATGGTCAAGACCCCAAAAACACCTGTACCTGAGGCTTAGGGGATGTCTTCAAACAATGGAATGATTATGATAACCAGGCTACCAGGATGTCCTGGGTGAGATTGCTTCTCAAAAAAAAAAAATACATAAGCTACACATATAAGACCCTAAACAACGGCATTATTAGCAGACAGGGAAGGAAGAGATCTCATGACATACCACTCCTAAACAAAGAAATGTGGGTAACTAATGAGAGTGGAGCAGGTAGTATCTCCAGGGTATGAGTCTCCAGGGTATGTATCCACTACAGAGTGGTGAAACCTAACGTCATATACAGCTGCCATGAACCACCCCAGCCAGGTATGGGGATCCTTGGGATGAGAGATCTCAAAGACTAGGTGGGTAACTATTCGGCAATGACAAACAGAAAGGCACTTTGAATCTGAGTGTGTTTTGCAGCTTTTAAGCAAGGCTTTTTATCCAGGATAAAGCATAGCCTCTCAGAGATTGTGTTCACTGAAGCAAACCCAGATAGAACAAATGACATCATCATTAGGCAGGCACAGTAACACACAACTTACCCAAGGCTAACAATAAATCAGAAAATCACTTAAGGGTATCCAACTATTTTCTAAGATCAGGTTAATACATTTTTATGGTCAGTTATTGTTTAACATTTGTTGCCCAGCTCTTTGTGAATCTTTGAAATACTGAGCTATTTTGACTTTTTCTTAGCAAAAGGCTTTCTTTACCAAACATTTAAACCTACTCTCAATTACACATGTACACATGTACATATCAAATTTTATTGTTGAGAAAGTTTTCATCGACACTATTTGTACTTATGTGAATGACATGAATGATTTGAAAAGCATTGGCTTTCCTGGAGGTCATGGTCAGAATTAACTCCTTCTTTGCTGAAATCACTTTTGATTATGATACCACAGCCACACAAAGCACTTGAAAACACACAGTAATGTCAGAAAACTATACCATATGGCATAGTCTTCATAGCTATTATGTGACTATTTTATTTAAAAAGTGAAAAAATTCCAATTGGGTAAAGTTGATACACAACAAATAGTAGCTTTGCTATAAGAAGGTAGATTTGTACACTGTTTTGTTCTCCTTTCCTCTTGTATTTTGAGGAGGATGTAGATTTAGATGCTTTCTTTCTTGACAATGGTATAATCATTGAATAAAGTTATATCTGCATCCCCTCAGTCTTAGTTCCCTTCCAATTACTTCTAGCCTTACATTTTCTCTAAATTTGTTCTCACTGTTAAGATGGAAAATTTTCAGTTGCTCTGGGTCCCAGTTAGCCTGAGGATATGCATTTCTGACCTTACCAGGAAGTACCCCTAGGGGTGGGCTTGCAAAACATTTCCCAGAAACACAGATGCAGGTGCCATATAAGGAACATGTACCTGGCCAACAACCAGCCATGATCAGGCCACCTGGGCCCAACCAATCAGGAGCTTGATAGCCCCTAACTCCAGACCCCCTCCCCGCTTGCAGTTTTTGTTTGTTTGTTTGTCTTTGTTTGGGGGTGGTTGCCATTATAAGCTCATGTAAAATTGGGCTCCAGGCTCTCCTGCCCTCCTCCTTTGTGAGGTACGAGTTGAACCCCAGCCAGCTGAAACCCAAGTAAAGCCTCTTGCTGTTTTGCTTCAAGTGCCAATTTCTATGGTTTGTGGGTCGATTGCTGGATCCCAGGTTTCGAGTGGGGGGGGGGGGTCTCCCCAGTGCAGGGACCCAGCAGTCGCCCCCTACTGGCGAACTCGACCTTGGAGGTAAGAAAGGTGCCACTCTGTCTTCTCTATCTGTTGATGTCATCTGATTCTGGTTCACTTTCGGTTTGCAGCTGCCCAAACATTCGTGAGAATAATCGGGCCATGGTGGGTAGATGTGCCTAGAGGACCACAGGTTGCCGCCCTGAGGGACGCCCCAGAAGGAACTGAGAACCAAGGACACTTGGTGATCTCCTCTGAAGAGGACCCCGATCCATCTGATTGGGTCCTCCTGATTTGGTGCTCTGCTTGTTGTACCGCGCCACCGTCTGAAACACTCTCGGAAACACTCTCGTTCACGTAGCACCACAAGCGTGGACACTTTTGTCTGATGAGTGTTGCTTTCACGTTTTTTGTCTCTCTGTATCTGACTTTCCGACTGATGATGGGACGGACGATGGCATTCCCTCCCCCACCCCCTTTGGTCTGACTATCGACCATTGGACTGAAATTAAACACAGGGCCCACAAGCTGTTGGCTGAGGTCCGAAAGAGGCCATGGCAGACTTTCTGCACCTCAGGATGGCTTACCTTCAATGGAGGATGCCCACCTGAGGGGTCATTTGAACTGACCATAATTCTTGCCATTAAGGACATTGTTTTTCAGGTCGGCCCAGGAGAACACCTGGACCAAGAACCCTACATCATGATTTGGCAGGGCTTAGCCCAGAATCCGCCCTCCTGGGTTAAGCCATGTGTGGATGGCTGAGTTCTGGCAGTCCAGACTACTGATCAATCAGAGGGGCCTTCCCGACTGGCTCCTCCACAGATTTATCCTCCCATCCAGGAGGACCTCCTCCTTCTGGGTCCTCCCCCCCCCCATATCCGCCAACCTTGACTCCACGACTGATCCTGGCAGAGGCCCAAGGGGAGATGAGACCCTCTGCCCCTTCAAGCCAAGAGGCCCGCGAACCAGCCCCAGGGCCAGCACAGGGGACACGTAGCAGACAAGGCAACACCCCTGAAGCTTCATGGGCCTTACCATTATGGGCCTAAGGGCCCCCTCCAGAGCCAGGGCCCAATGGCCAGGTGCCTCTCCAACCACTCCAATACTGGCCCTTTTCCTCTGCAGATTTATACAATTGGAAAACTAATCACCATCCTTTTTCTGAGGACCTGCAGAGGCTAACAGGCCTTGTGGAGTCCTTAATGTTCTCTCATCAGCCCACTTGGGATGATGGCCAACAACTCTTCCAGACTCTTCCCCACTGAAGAGGGGGAAAGAGAGGGAAAGAATTCTCCTTGAGGTTCATAAAAACGTGCCTGGGGCAGACCGGCCCCCATCTCAACTCCCCAATGTCATAAATGCTGGATTTCCCCTTGACCAGCCCAACTGGGACTACAACATGGTTGCAGGTAGGGACCGACTGACAATCTACCACCGGGCTCTGGTGGCTGGTCTCCGTGGGGCTGAGAGGTGCCCCACTGACTTGACTAAGGTAAGGGAAGTTATTGCGGTAAATAAGGATCAGGATAAACAAATAGGCCAAATAGATGTTTATTCAGGGAGAAATAACTTACAACCTAGACAGATGAACACCAGGAAATTCAACCCGATCCTCTCCTGTCCGAGTCACGCCAGAAAGAGAGGGCCTTTCCTGGCCCCCTCCGACCTCCTTCCACAGGTCACTTCCGTCCATGGCTCCACCCCCAATGGGCGTGGTCAGTGCCACAGAAGGACTATCTCACTACAGGAAGTAGTTCAGGGGGCCACTGAGGCTCCGTTGGTGTTCTTGGAGCGTCAGATGGAGGCATTTAGGAGATGTACTCCTTTTGACCCTACCTCAGAAGGCCAGAGGGCCTCCGTGGCAATGGCTTTTATCAGACAATCAGCAATGGATATGAAGAAGAAGCTACAGAGAATTGAGGATTGCAGGATTACACCTTACAGGATTTAGTAAGGGAGGCGGAGAAAGTATATCATAAGAGAGACTGAGGAGAAAAGGGAAGAAAGGAAAGAAAAAGAGAGGAAAGAGAAAACAAGAGGGAAAGGAGACAAGAAAGAAATTTGACTAGGATCTTGGCTGCTGTAGTTAACGATAGGGAACAGGCTCAGACTAGGAATCAGTTTAGAAAGACAGGGGACCTGGGCAATCGAACCCCCCCCCCCTTGGAAAGGATCAATGTGCATATTGCAGAGACTGGGCATGAGACTGCCCCAAGAAAAGGACCTCCAAAGAAGGTTCTGGCCCTTACTGAAGATAATGAATAGGGGATACAGGGCTCAGAGCCCCTCCCTGAGCCTAGGGTAACCCTTAAGGTAGAGGGAAACCTGTTGAGTTCCTAGTGGACATAGGGACTCAGCACTCAGTCCTGCTCAAACCTGCAGGACTGCTGTCTGACAGAAGTCTTAGGTGATCGGGGCCACTGGCCATCAGCTATACTTGTGGACTACCCGAAGAACAGTAGACCTAGGAATGGGCTGGGTAACCCATTCCTTTTTAGTTATCCCTGAATGCCCTACCTCCCTACTCAGGAGATATCTCTTGACCAAGATGGGGGCACAGATCACCTTCACCTCGAAGGGGCCTCAAGTAATCCAGGAGGGCCACATGATAACCGCCCTAACCATGACTTTAGAAGATGAACATGGACTATTTGAGACCCTGAGAGCATTGCCTGCCAATCTGGGCAGAGATGGTAGGTATGGGGCTAGCCAGACAGTGGCCACCCATTGTTATAGAATTAAAAGCCACCTCTGACCCCGTGGCAATCCATTAGTACCCTATGTGTAGAGAAGCTCAAGAGGGTATCGGACCCCACAAACAACATCTCCTCCAACAGGGAATCCTGATTAAGTGCCAGTCACCTTGAACACCCCTCTGCTGTCCCTTCGCAAACTGGGCACAGGGGATTTCTGACCCACCCAAGATCTACAGAGGTGAATAGGTGGGTGCAGGACATACACCCTACCATGCCTAATCCTTACAACCTTCTGAGCTCCCTGCCACCTAATCATATCTGGTATACAATCCTAGATTTAAAAGATGCATTCTTCTGCCTGAGGCTCCATCCTTACAGTCAGAACATCTTTGCCTTTGAATGGAGGGACCTGGACACCGAGTCCATTGGGCAACTAACCTGGACCAGACTACCACAGGGTTTCAAAATTACCACAGGGTTTCAAAAGCTCTCCAACTCTTTTTGACCAAGGCCTTACATCAAGATTTAGCTCATTTTCAAGCCACCAACTCACAGGTAATTCTGCTTCAATATGTAGACGATTTGCTCCTTGCAGGTGCCACTGAAGAAACTTGCAGCCTGGGAACGGGTGTTTACTGGAAGAGCTGGCTCGGCTGGAATATTGAGCCTCTGCTAAGAAGGCACAGATTTGCCAACAGCAGGTAACCTACCTAGGAAACTTGCTCAGAGGGGGAAAAAGTGGTCAACGGAGGCAAGAAAACAAGCAGTGACTCAGATACCAGTACAGAGGATTCGTGTCACTGGAGCCCCCCCCCACCCTCTGACCAAAGCTAGTGCCCCTTTTAATTGGGATCAAGAGCAACAACATGCTTTTGAGCCCCAGCCCTGGCTTTCCCTGATGTCACCAAGCCATTCGCTCTCTTTGTGGACGAACAGAAACAAGATTTCTAAGGGAATGCTCACTCAGGCCCTGGGGCCATAGAAGTGACCAGTGGCATACCTATCAAAAAATAAAACTGTTCCCGTCGGTGAACCATGTCAACTGGCCGTCCAGCCAGACCCCCATCTCTTCAGCTAGGACCTCTTGGCAGTTGTGTGAGACCGCAGATTGGGGGTCCGGATCTGGCAGTAGGGTTGATCACGATGGGGGCGGTGAACTGGATATGATTGCCATTTAACAGCAGGCTCTGGTAGTGGGTCATGCGGATAGCCAGAGACTAAGCTTTTCATTCTGTAAGGTGGGGGCAGGGTCCAGTAGTTAGGGCCGTATTCTGTCAGTGGAACCTGGAAATTATAGGTCCTTGGGGGAAAGGCATGACCATTTGTGTGGCTCATGGGACTTACTTACATTAATCAATAAATGAAGTGTACCATAGTTCCATGCAATAGCCAACTGTAATCAGAGCCTCAGACAATTTATAGTCTGTGGGTCAAGAAATGTCACATGAGTAAAGTTTTCATAAATTCAAGCTGTATACAGGTACAAGGGTATGCTAGACATGGAAAACATGTTTTTCACTAGAGACGTGTAAAGGATAATTTAAACATTTAATTGAATAATACCAGCAATCAATAATGGGTACCTCAAGAAAATTAACTTCTAAATGCTACACCCGAGAGAGAAGCTTGGAAACACAGTCCAAGAACAAGTACATGTTTAAAAAAAATAAAACTGAAGCCATAAAATCTTGTTTTCTTGGGGTGTTCTCACAAGCACTCAAAATTCTCATTGGACCCCATTATTGGACTCTGTTCCACCAACTCCCTCCCTATTTTTAAACACGGGATATCCAAAATTTGAGATGCTGCGTATAAATCTAATTGTCATTTGCTACATAAGTATTCTATAACAATTATAAATGTAAAGTATAATATTGAAATTGTCAAAGAATTATCTGTCACCAAGAACAGAGATCCAAACTATGTTGACTACTACTGGTTATATTATCATATTTGTCAAAAAATCTAGAGAATAACTCAAAAAGAGACCCATAAGATTAGTAGTTCTGGTATCTCATAGGACATAAGCCCATATTTGTCTTTAATAGAAATAGATATGTGTCCTATGCAAATTGGAAGTGATTCAAATCCCAAGGAAAAGTTAAACACAGTCCCTTCTTCAGAAGGATGATTGAATCTCTTATGGTCCCAAAGTTCAATCATAAACAGAGTCATTAGTATTGATTAACAGATGCTGGATCCTAACAATCCACAATGTGAAGCAAAGAAAGATGCGTAATGCCAGATCAGTACAAATACTCAGGGCACTCATTGCAGCTACATTGGTCAAAGCACCTAACACTGCTAGAAAGATTCTCAGGTGAATCTGCATAGAATATCTTCTCCCTTGGTATACCAGTATCTTGGCCCCAATGGGACAAATGCAGTTCTGATTATAAGGTTGATATCTCCTTCTGCCCATTAGCTGGAAGGTTGCTATCTTTCCTGTGACTTCCACCCTCTTCTCATCCTGCACAGCTATGGAGCGGAATAGAAATCCATAATGTTTCAGTGGATCTATCTGCAATAACAGACACAAATCCCATCCCAAATTTCCAAGTACCACTGTTTAATTCACACAGGCCCATCTCAAGGCAGTCCAGTGTGCTCTGTAGAGAAATGATTTTGAGGACTCAAACATATATAACCTGGGGGTAAATTTTAAAACTTAAAAGTATCCCTTGGTACTTTCCCTTTTTAATGTTTTTAATTAGTTGTTATTGTTTTAATATTCTATGTACTCTTTCAACTATATCCTGGCATTAAAGATTTCAAGAAATGCCTGTAATGTGATTAATACTCCATTACTTACAGTTCTTAAGTATTTTATTAGTATATGCTATTCCATTGCAAGTTACATAGAAGTAGGTACTCCATAATAGAAAGGTTGTATAAGAGAAGAGCATACTGCAGAAGCATTCTCTGAGGATTGAGGTGTAGCCCAAAGAAACTGAAAACCTATATAAACAAAGGCATGCAGGTACATCATGCAAGGTTCAAGAGCAAAGGGAGTGACAGCCATTTGCTAAATTTCATTAGTATTTTTAATTCTCTCATGCTATATGACTCTGATAGTGTAGAAAACATAAATAGGACATTCCTGAATAATTTACCTCACTTCTAAATAGAATGGGATATTGTACATAAAGTCAAATAGCTTTACATGTAGGTACCCAATTCTGTGCTTATGTACCTGTTCTGAGAAGTAAAAATAGGGCAGGCTCATGCATCATCAGCTTGCTTCTGTCCTTCTGCAATGAAAAATGCAGGGAGGTTAGAGTATGAGTAATAAACAAGGATGTGTGCTGGTTTTAACCAGATATTGTAGTTCCTGTAATAAAGGGAGAATAACAGGAAGTGAAGATAAAATTAAAGCAAGCAGCTTCTATTGCTGGAAATATTCCTACAACATAAACAGTTTCTGAAACAATTTTTAAAGATTTATACATGAACAGCTGGTTCCACCTGTTGAGCTCAGGAAAAAGAACTATTAATAGATTGATGAATTTCTGAACTATGAATTCTTCCTAATTCATTTGATGAGCCATCAATAAATTTCTGCCTGTGAAATAGGAGGAGTCTGAACAATTTTTATAATCATAAATTCAGGTCATATGAAAAAATGCCATAGTCTGACAGCTGGATAATAATTTCCTAGACTTCCACAGTAATCTGCAAATGATTTGAAACTCCATAGAGTTCTTTAGCACTGATTGTTAGTTAAGGATCATATAATACTACAAAAATCAAATTAATAGTATTGTTAATATCCGATACTAAGAAAGAAGAGGAAAGTTGGTAGTATTTTTCACCCCTTATGATGTAAATAAATCCATTCCAGAGGTTTACCTGGTGTCAAAATGCTTATAGGAGACAAATTAGTGGGAAAAATACATCATTTTAAAGGCAGTGTAGAATCCACATAATATACAAAATGTCTCTTTTAGTCCATATTCAAATACCTGTAGTTCTTACTTTGCCCCTGGAGGTAGTAATATGTGAGAACTATCCAATACTGTCATTCTACAGTTTTAAATAGAATAGTTAGTGCATCATTAGGTACTCTTAAAAAATGACACAGCCAATTAATATGCTCTAACAATTTCTGAAAGTCTGTTTTTAAATTATCTAGTGAAAATTTGTGTGTATGTGGCTTAATAGTTGATCTAGTAACTAATTATCCCAAATGTTGCAGAGTCTAATCTTTGTACCATTTCAGTGCAAAAATGACATGTTCTGAGACATGTCATATATGAATTGTAGCTCCGCCTATTAGGAACATGCATACAGGGTATTATCCATATATTGAATCATATAAGGCTAAAGGAAGGCCTTTCTCACAGGCTCTGACACCTTTTCTATACAGTATTTACAAATAGTTGGGGAGTTTGTCATGCCTTGAGGTAATAAAGTCCATTGGCATTGGAGCAGAGGTTCTACATGTTTGAACAGAAAGGGCAAATCCAAAACTATTATTGAAAGCCAGTATTTATGAATACCTATCGTGATTTAATAAGGATCAGGATTAACAAATAAGCAGAATAGATGTTTATTCAGGGGGAAATAATTTACAACGTAAACAGATGAACACCAGCAGGTTCCTGGTCCCAAGGATGCCTCCAGATGCTCTCCTGTCTGCATCCTGCCAGCAAGAGATCTCCCGAGCTCCTCCTCAGACCTAGTTTCCCCAAGTCACTTCCGCCCCTGGCTCCACCCACAATGGGCGTGGCCACTGCCACAGATGCGGACAAAATTAATATCTCACTACAAATACCTATGGGTATGAGTAAATAGGGCTGTAACCCTCCCATTGGCCAGTTAGTGTTTTGTGGCCTTGATGGTGTAAATAAATCAATTTCAAAGATTTATCATCTTATACTATGTCTAGGTGACAATTTAGTGAGGAAATGAGTATGTTTAAAGGCAACAAATGATCCATAAGATACACAAATGCCTCTTTGGTCTGGATTCAATAGCTGTAACATTTAGATTTTGCTGGAGTTGCTCTTGACATACAAATTACAGCTCATGAGGCCAGAAAGGAAATCATAAATGAAATTAGCTTCCCCATAGACTCTCCTAAGTCTTCATCAAAATGGAGAATTCAAGATTTGGTTGATGAGTAAATGCCTCAGGGTCTTTTTCAGAAAATAGATGACATGTATCTAGAGGTGGCTCCAATAAGGGAGCTGAGAGACCTTGGTGATGCTATTTTTTCTTTTGATTTTCCCTGAACATGGAAAAATCAGCATTTTTGCTTCTTTTACCATTTTTAAGGTTTGATCATAAAGTTTATATTCATTCAAGATTTATCACTCACTGAGTCGAACTAGAAACCAAATGCAGACAGAGAGGACAAGACCGGGTTGCAGAAACACATAGAGACAACTGACCTGAACAATGGGCCCCCAGACTGATAGCTGGGAATCCAGCATGGGACTGACTCAGGCCCCCCCTGAATATGGGTCTCAGCCAGAAGGACTGAGCAGTCTAAGGGACCTTAGACAGTGGAACCAGGATGTATCCCTGGTTCACAAAAGGACCTTGCAAATACATCCCCCATGGAGGGATACTGCCTTAACCTAGAGACAGGAGTAGTCCTAGTCCCTACTTCAAATGACCTGACAGATCTACATGACCCCACCTGGATGGCATTGCCCTACATGTGGAATTGGGGTGGGGGGATGGGAGGGGAAGGTGGTCAGGGTGCGTGTGAGGGGGCAGAGAGGGTAAAAGGGAGGGAGGGAGGTAGAGGGAACTGGGATCGACATATAAAATAATAAATTAAAAAAAAAATTATCACTCCTTCATGAATACCCTCTTTATCTTCCTTAATCAATTTAGTAAGAGTCCAAGTTAATGAACAAGTGACCCAAAATTGAACAGGGATCTCTCTCCTTGGTTATATGCTTTCCAATGTCCTTTTGGATTCTGTCCCATACTGCTTCATCTAAAATTCCTTCTTCTGGAAACCAGGAATCACAATCATAAACAATTTGCAGTGTGGTTTCAATAATTGTGTTCCTCCTTACTCTAAAAAAATGATGTACTAGTTAGACATAAGGCAAAGCCTTCCCTGGTTACTGTTACATTATTCTCACCTTCTTTTTTGTGGGTCTTCACTCTCTTATCTTGTAGCCAACTTCTGGTTGCTCTTCAAGCACTACTTTTCATCATTCTAAAGATGGTGGGACCTGGGAGAAAGGAGCCAATAAATGTGGAAGACGAAAGCCTGATACAACAGCCAACTTTATTCAGAGCCCAAGACAATTTATATTCTGCAGGTTAAGAAAGGTCACATGAGGAAGAAAGGTCTCATGACTTCAAGCTGTATACAATGATTAAAAACAAGTCACATGGCACAAACATGTTTTTCCATAGAGGCATATAAATAGTTTAAGCATTTAATGAATAACAACAGCAAGCAATAATGTGTAATCTGAAATCAACTCACATCTATCTGCTACACCTGGGAGGAGCACAAAAATACAATCTAAGAAGAATTTCAAGTTTTGAAGACTCTTGTCTTTTGGACTGTTACCATAAGGAGGTCTTTAATGACCCCTTTCTGGAACCATGTTCCAACAATACATCTAATTTTATTTTAGTTTTAGGAAAAAACAAAATATATAAATGAAGGTCTTTTAAAAATATGGAGCATACACATAAACAAAATACATAAATATCTGTCTTTGAACCATTCGTATACCTGGTGCCCGAGGAAGCATCAAATATCCAGGACAAGGCATTAGAAGTAGTTCTGAGCTATCTGATGTTGATGCTAGAAATCAAATGTAGGTACCCAACAGCAGCAGCACTATTGAGACAATTCCCCAACTCCCAAATGTCATTACATTGTAGAAGATGAATATGTACCATTACTGTTTCTATCTTATCACTTGGAGGTGATGAAATTCCCTATTTGCTCATTGAAGGATTGTATGATTTCTATCCCTCTGTGAATAGACTCTGCACATTGCTTCTTATTGTAATTGTTAACACGATTTTCTTCATAAGAATGAAGACAACAAAATAATTACCTGAGTAGAGATGAGTCCAGGTTATATTAGGGAAAGTTCCATCATGTGACATATTCTTCTTTTTAAAAAGTTTTATTTACATGCATAGGTATTTTGTTTGCGTGCATGTCTGTGTGAGTGTGTTTGACACCCTGGAAAAAGGACTTACTGTCATGAACTTTCACATGGATGCTGGGAATTAAAACTCTGTCATCTGGAAGAACAGCCAGTGTGTTTAATTGTTGAGCAGTCTATTCACAACCCATTTTGGGAGGTGGGGGGTTGAGACAGGACATCTTAGTTAAAATTTCAACAATGAAGCACCATGAGGAAAAAGCAAGATTGGGAGGAAAGGTTTATCTGGCCTATACTTCCATATTACTGTTCATCATTGAAGGAAGTCAGGGCAAGGAACCAGGAAGCAGGAGCTGATGAGCAATGGAGGAATACTACTTACTGACTTGCTCACCGTGGCTTTCTCAGCCTGCTTTCTTATAGATCCCAGGACTCTTCCCTATGAACCACCAATTAAGAAAATGCCTTATGGATCTTATGGAGGCATTTTATCAACTGGGTTTCCCTCCTTTCAGACAGCTCTAGTTTGTGTGTGAAGTTGACATAAGAGCTAGTACAACTGACCACTTGTCAACTTGACACATAAACATATCAGTATCAAGCCACAACCTTCCCTTTCTTATTCATTCCCAGAATTTCATATTAAAAACATAAATGACTTTAATAAAAGTCCTATAATCTTTACAAGTTTAAACACATGAAAATTTTTCTTTAAAAATATCCGATCTCACTAAAAATCCAAAATCTCTTTTAAAAGTTCAGTCTTTTAATTATGGCTTTTTTAAAAATCAAAATTAAATTAAATACCTTCTCCCTTCAAGAGGGAAGAATGAGGGTAGACACATTTTGAAAAAAAGAAAAACAAACTCCAACAGTATAAATGACTCTACTACTAATGACTGGGAGCCATTCACAATCTTCAGGGCTTCTCCAAAGGGCTTGAGTCACTTCACTAGCACTGGCCTCTGCAGTACACACAACTTCTTGTCTAGGCTCTGGCTGGTTCCACTTCACCACTGCTGATGGTTTTGGTGGACACCCCATGGTACCAGTACCCCCAAAACGATGGTGTCTTTGCTTCCTGTGCAAAGCTTTACCTCTTTTATGAGGTTCATGGGACTTTTCTCTAGTATGTATTCTTTCATGATATTGAAGATGACTCTTACGAGCAAAAGCTTTACCACATTGATTGCATCCATAGGGTTTCACACCAGCATGACTTCTTTCATGACTGAGAAGATTACTGCGAGATGAAAAGGCTATACCACATTGATTACATTCATAGGGTCTCTCTCCAGTATGACTTCTTTCATGCCTTTGAAGATGACTATTATGTGCAAAAACTTTACCACATTGACTACACTCATAACGTTTCCCTCCAGAATGACTTCTTTCATGCCTTTGAAGAAGACTGTTATGTACAAAGGCTTTACCACACTGGTGACATTCAAAGGGTTTCTCAACAGTATGATTTCTTTCATGCCTTTGAAGACTACTGGGATATGCAAAGGTTTTACCACATTGACTACATTCATAGGGTTTCTCTCCAGTATGACTTCTTTCATGTATTTTACGTTCACTGGGACGTGCAAAGGCTTTTCCACATTGATGACATTCATATGGTTTTTTTCCAGTGTGAATTTTGGGCACTTGAAGATAACTGTGACATGTATAATCTTTATCACCTTGACTATATTCATAGGGCTTCATTTTCAATTGAGTTCTTTGGTGTAAGTTTAAAGAGGAATCAGAGCTAAATGTTTTGTCGTGGTGTTTACATTCCTCTTCACTATGGGATCTTCTGTGTGTTTGAAGATACCTGTGTTGGTTTAAGCCTTTAGTACGTGGCTCACATTTACAGCATCCTTTTCCCACATGAGGTTTTTCACATCTTTGAAGAGAATTGGAAGAACTCAGAGCTTTACCACACTGGTTGCATTCATAACATTTCCCTGTAGTGTGAGTCACATTACATGTGCAACATGAACCAGGACAGACAGAAGGGTTTCCATACTCATTGTACTCACAAATCTCTTTTCCAATGTCAGTTTGTTCATGTATTCCCAGTGAAGTTGGAAATTCAATTAATTCTACACTTGTATCACAATCACTATGTCTTCTCGCAGTGGGAACAACTATATATTTCCTATTTTTTCTGGGAGACACGGGGGAACATTGCTTCTTTCCATACCCCTTAGGATCACATGGCTTGTATCCAGAGTGGCAGATCATATACCTATTTAAGGAATAATAACAAAAGGTTTTCACATTACATTCACATAGTTTAACTTTATGTTCCTCATAGATATACAAATTAAGATCTCTTGATTGTTAAAAACTGACCCCCTCACTAAACTATGGTAAATCTATTCAAACATATGAGTAACATTAGCTTGACTATGGGACAATTTGCTAGAAGTTGTTCTTGGACATGCCATAATGCCCTAATGAATGTGAATGCCTTTACAATACTTGAATAGAGTGAAAGTAAATGGATGCATAGTTCTGTAACATGGATCTCAGGGGACTATACTGATATGGTTCCATCTGTGAAGGCACTGTTTCCTTGTCTTGTTTCTTAGAGAACTGCCTTGCAAACACAGGTCAGGTACCTGAAATTGAGGTACATGATGTTTTAAGAATTTAATAATTATCACAATGCTGTAATTATTGACACTGTTGCTTTTCATTAAATATCAGGTATATTAAAATTTCTTCAGAGGCACAAATCTATCACTTTGCACAAGAAAATTACCTTCCATGTCTTCTAGAACTTTGACAATGTTCTTCAATATTTGGATCTTCCCACTTGTAGCCTAAAATATATTACAGAAATGTGTATTATTGAAAATTATGCAAATTCAGTTATTATCTTCAGTGAACCTTAGAACCAGGAATTACTTATTTACCACATTCTTCTTCTTTAACAGTCAAAATCACGTGAATCACCAATCTCCAAAAAAGGCTTATCCCCTTAAGTTACAAAGTAACAAAAAGCTCACATTCTTACCTATAGAAATGAGGTTCTCACAGGTTTCCAGCATCACATCTTTGTAGAGACTCTTCTGGGAAGGATCCAGCAAAGCCCACTCTTCGTGAGTGAAGTTCACATGCACATCCTCATAGGTCACTGCATCCTAAAATATCCCATATATGTATGTAACTGAAGTTGTGAGGCTGCATTGAAAATGTACACTTCATTTGGGAATATACTGCCATGATTTTGTGTGCTTCACAAATTTATTTAACAGCACAGAATTTCAAATGCACTCACCAAGTCATATTAGAATGAAAGAAAAAAGGAGAACCATGCCTCTCATTTCTGAGCCCTCTGAAGAGTATATGACATTGCAAAAAATGCTGACTTACATATATAGAGACATGCAAACAGAGCATTAGTGTTGAATAAACATCAGCAAAACCGTATCAAAACTACTGACATCAAATAATGATGGACAAGATGGGCATGTTGGTGCACACCTTTAATTCTAAAACTCAGAAGGCAGAGACAAGTAAATCTCTGTGATTTCCAGGCCAGCCTGGACTATGTATCAATTTCCAGGACAGCCAAAGGTTTACATTGAAATCCTGTCTCAAACAAGAAAAAAAATAAATAAATAAATAAAAATAGCACTCAGAGGCTCACTATAAATTCCACCAATTAGTTAAAAATCCACTCAAGATATGTACTTGTCTTTCAGAAAATTGGACTGCCTCATTTAAACTCTAAGGCTAATATGATATTCTTAAGAAGGAATGCACTTTTAATGTTATTGCCTGACAGATTAAAGAGTTCTTAAAAACATTAGTGACAAACAACTTGCGCTAAAATAAATAAATAAACAAAACAAACACACAAACAAACAAAAACCCCCGGCAAAGTATGAAGATAGGTCAACAGTTAAAAATCACCTATTGCTTTTCCAGAAGCTCTGTATCAATCCCCAGTGATGGGAGATGTCATTACGTAAATATGTTTTTCTTAATGGTTAATAAATAAAGCACTGTTGGCCAATAGGAAAGCAAGATAGGTGGGACTAGGACACAAGAAGAATTTAGGGAGAGGTAGAAGAGGATTCAGCATGTAGGGCCAAAAATACAGAACTCCAGATCCTCTCTCTGATAAGGCAAGACCACATGAAAACACTTAGATTAATAAAAATGGGTTAATATTTTAAGACAGAGTTAGCCTATAAGAAACACTAGTAACAGGCCAACAGCTTTATATATAATACAGCGTCTCTGCATGTTATTTTGGGCTGGCGCTGCTGTGGGACCATCATAGTGGGAAAACATGCTTGTAACAAAATGGCACCCAACGTGGGGCACGAACCCACAACCCTGAGATTAAGAGTCTCATGTTCTACCAACTGATGTGTTTGAGATGAATAGGCATTCTTCAAACCTTCAATATGGCATTTTAAATGCTTTAGGGTTCTTCTTGACAGTGAGACATAACTGCTCCTAGCAACACCACCTGCATCAGAAAGGAAGATGGACCTTGAAGAAACGCGTTAAGGAGTTTACATCCAATATGGCAAGACTACCCATTTGGGCAAGATACTGCTCTTGTCTGGACTGTTTGACTTTATGCTGTATAAACTGGACATGCAGGACCCATAAGAAAGTGGCTGCTGATACAAGATGGACATTGATACAGGTTTCCTGTTTCATAGAAGAGTCTGCCAGACAGTCTACAGGACAAAGAGAAAAGTGAATGACAAACTGCCAATACAGGTGGACAGTTTAAAGTTTCCTGCTTTGCTGAGGAGTCTACCAGACACACTATGGCCTATGGGCTAAAGATGGAATATTACAGAAAAACTTCGGGTGACTGACCAGGCAGTGAATTGTCTCTGTCATTTCTAGAGTTTATATATTATCCTTCTGTGGTCTTTGATGGAGTTGAAGACAGATAGTTATGGTTATAGTTTTCCTTAGTTAGGATTAAAGATAAGTTACATGCAGGACTTTAGACTCACAAAGATAAGATAGATGATGAAATATTTGTTTTAAATCTTGCTAAATGTTAATGGACTAAACATTGTTAACTGTGGTTCTTATTTAATAACTGTTTTGTTATATATTTTACTATGTTAAAGTTAAAACTCTTTTTATTTAGACAGAAAGGAGGAGATAATGGGAGATGTCATTCTGTAAATATGTTTCTCTTATTGGCTCATGAATAAAGCACTGTTGGCCAATAGAAAAGCAAGATAGTTGGGACTACAAGACAAGGAGAATTTAGGGAGAGGTAGGAGAGGAGTCAACATATAGGACAGAAAGAGCAGAACTCCGGATCCTCTCTCCAGTAAGCCAAGACCACATAAAAACACTTAGATTAATAGAAATGGGTTAATATTTAAAACATAGCTAGCCAATAAGAAACACTAGTAACAGGACGACAGCTTCATATCTAATACAGTGTCTCTGTATGGTATTTGGAGCTGGTGCAGCTGTAGGACCAGGATAGCAGGAAAACATGTTCGTAACACCCCAGTGCTCACTTGAAGATCCCAACAATTTGTAATTCCATTTCAAGAGTATCCAGTGGTCTCTTCTGACTTCAGTGAACACCAGGCACACACAGTACATATGCATATTTATAAGTAAATGACTCATGCACATATTTCAAAAATTTTTTAAAAAACATGGGTAAAGATATGAAGATATTACACATCTACAATGCAATGATTCAGAAAATCAGTATTAATGTCATGAATGCATGAATGCATCCTTGTGTGAAAAAGCAATTCTTTCTGCCAAAGTTTAAAAGTAAAGGAGTAGTTAAAGCTCAGCACAAGAGCAAATGCTTCACATGTACAAAAACCTCAATCAGCCAAAAGTACAAAAATAAAAATATCAGTGCAGAAAAATGTCTTAGCAAGGAAAAACAGTTACTTCTGCTTTCCCTTATGTTATTTAGGAACAGAGTCTGTTATGATTGTTATGTCATAGCTGCATGAGAAGGACAGGAGCTGCTCAGTTTCAACCAAAGAAAGAAGACAAGTGTGATCAGGATAAAAACACTCAACGGCCATTCCCAGACACTAATGTACTCCAAAAAAAGACCATTATCCTAGAGGCACCCCGATGAAAACCACAAACCAGAAACAAAAGTCTCAACTACATCTTCATAAATGAGAGATTTTTCATTCAATCCACCACATTTCGACACAGGTCATGAGAGGTTCACCCTCGACCCATAATGCAAAATGCAATTAGTCTAGCAACAAAGATCCCCATGTTCCGAACAGTGCCAAAACTGTTAGAATGTACAAAGACTATTCTCACACTGAAGGCCATCTCTTGACAGTGTTACCTTGTGAAATTAAAAAAAAAAAAAAATGTCTATACAACACACAAAGGTACAGAATACACATTTCCTTTTCAAAGAAGTAAGAAAAGATAAAAGCAAGGCAAGAATGAAACCCTGCTGGGCAAACTTCCACTCCACATGCAGCTATTCATGGCAGGTGTCTCAACACCCAGTAGTTTCAAAACGCAACCCAGTCTTCATTTTCACACCTTCATACAACGAACTACCACATCTCCTCACTGGGCTGTACTCTGCAAACAGTGCTGGACTGAAAGCACAGAAGAGTCCATGACATTTAAACTGTGTATCTTTCTTCTTTCAAGGAAATGTGACACATGGGGTTCTAACTTTGGACTGACACTGGTCCACTGGAACAGATCAGCAAAAAGCTCTGTATGAAGTTGCTTTCTGGGACTAGGAACCTTGTAGCCTTTTCCTTCCCTATTTAAATGCTTGGCTGGGTAGGCAGGACCCTTGCAAGACCTCTTCCATAGGTGCTTTCTCTTTAATAGCACTAACCTCCCTCATAATTACAGCCTCAGTTTCAGCACATGGCTGTCCTCTAATACTACTTAGCTCTGTTTTTCTTGCCAAACACATAGGTTTCATTAATTTCTTCCCCTATTGTTGCTCTTGTCCTCTATGGTTTTTCATGAGTCATAAGAAATAACCAAGCCACAGACTAAATGTTTTGTCAAGACAGTCAATGACTCTTTAATTTAGCCTTACTTATTTTCAGAGGACTCAGGATGAATATACACAGAAAATATGCCAAAATATTACATAAAACTTCTATCTTAGTTATTGCCCCATTGCTGTGAAGAAGCACTATGACCAAAGCAACTACTACAATGCAAGGCTCTTAATTTGGGGCTTGAATGCAGACAGAGGATTAGACCATTATCATCATGAACGGCAGCATCAAGATAGATATACATGGGGCTGAGACTAACATCCTCATACAGACAGGCAAACAGAAAGAAACACATGATTTGGGCTTTTGAAATTTCAAATCCCACTTACAGCGACACCTTAACAAACAAGACACACCTACTCCCACTTGAGCTTACCTCCTAATTGTACACAATTAATTCCACTAACTGGGGACTGAGCATTGAAAGATAGAGCCTGAGGGTCTTGAACAAATATAAATAAAGTAATATAACATTAAGTAGCAAGAGCTCTAAAGGAAAAGAGTGAAAGAAATTGAGGAAAGACAGGGAATGAGAACAAAGGAGAAGGAGATGAAGAGGGAGAGAGAGAAACAACAGGAAGAAAATAGTTACCCCCAAAAAGGGGGACGCTGGGTTACAGGATTCATCAGTATAACCTTCCCTTCATTATCTGAGATTAAACAATACAAGACCTCAAAAATTAGATTTAAGTGCCTATATTTTCTCTAGGTACAAAGAATTATCCCTTGCTTCCCTTCATGCCCAATTCTTTCAGAGAATGTGGGAAACTGTAGATCAGGTCTGGTGGAAGCAGTGAAGGTGATCTCTTGGTGTCTTAAGCGTGACTTTTGTAGATGATGTCATTTGGAAGGTGCATTTCTAACTGGTAGAAGTGACTCACAAGCTAAGGTTTTAAATTCAATCTCATTATTATAGCAAGTTGGATTCTGAAGATCTTAAATTCCAGCCAACATGAAGAATCACAGATCCATTTGAGCACAGCCCAGACCATACTGTAATTAAATTCGGCCAAGCAACATTTTGTGCATGGGGACTGAGGAGAAGGTGAAACACCTGGATGACAATGTTTGGTTATCACAGTTATAATCTGTGTGGTAAAACACATGGATCAACTCAACTGTCTGATGGAGATCACAGAATTATTTCCTCTGTTCCTTTTCAGTGTGGGACCTTCCAGCCTAGGCTATGGGTTCCAACTCCTTCTATATTCATGATAATCTAATTAAAATGTCTTTTTAAAGAAATGGTTTAACAATGCACATTGAAACTTTGAAAACTGTTGGTCCCATGAGGACTTGTGTCTGATGGAGGATGGGAGAATCTTAGCAGGGAGGTGAGTCAACCATGACAAGAAAGCAACCATGTGGTCTGCTGCTATCTTGGCTATTATATTAACACTACATAACAAAAGTTCAGAATTTGAGCTATAGATTCAACAAAAGTCCAATAAAAAAAAAGACTAATACTATATGCTATAAACAACAGAAAACTGATGGTAAAAGGTCATCATAAGTGAAAAAATGATTATCATAATATTGAATATATACCATACCAATGATCTCACCCAGCTTCAAACTTTCAAACAACTGCCAAAAAGATTCTACCATCTGGGAGAGAATAAAGAAATCAACATATCATTAAAAAAAAAAAAGACATAAGTACCCAATTAAAATATAGAGAGCAGACCCTCCCCCGACCCTGTGCCCTACCCTGCCCACTGTTCCACCACTCTGGTTGAGAACTGGGACAGAGGGTGGAACCAACAATCCAGACACCTTCAGGGAACTTCCTGGAACTGTTCTGAGCACAATAGACCTGCCTACCCACGCAGGACCACCCGGAACCCCCACCTGCTGGGTCTCTGACCCCCACTGCCGGTCCTCTACCAGAGTTCAGGGCCCCTTCCATACCAGAGTTCAGGGCCCCTTCCAGAGATCCGCCTATCCCTGCACGGCCACTCTCAGTCCCTGCGGGCTAGATCCTTGACCCCATCGCCAGCATCTGCTAAAAAGGCCTCAGCTGGAGAGTGCCAGGCCCCAGCTAGATCCACCTATCCCCTATCCTGAATCTCAGCCTAGTCTTTGACCCCCATCATCTTTGACACCCATCGCAGGCCTCTGCTAGAGGTTAAGTCTGGGACCAATTCAGGTGAAATCCTCCCCACACCCTTCCCTGGGAACTCCCTGGATTGGCCCGGATCTCGCTCCCCCTGTGTCCTGTCCACATTGAAAGCTCTCCTGGTGCTCAAATACACACCCACTCACCCCCCACCAAGAGCCTGCCCTCTCCTTCTCCTGTACCTTCCCCTGCCCATTGTCCCACCTCTCTGGTTGAGCACTAGGACAGAGGGTGGAGCCACCAAACCTGCCACCTTAGGGGAACTTCCTGGAGCTGTTTTGAGCACAATAGACCTGCCTATCCTCGCTGAACCACCCGGAATCCCCACCACCTTGTCTCTGACACCCACCAACGGTCCTCTACTGGAGTTCAAGGGCCATCCCAGAGATCTGCCTATCCCTTCGGGGCCATTCTGAGCCCCTGCAGGCTAGATCCTTGACCTCCATCACCAGGCTTCTGCTACAGAGTCCTCAGCTGAAGAATGTCAGGCCCAGGCTAGATCCCCCTATCAGCGCACGGAACATCCTGAATCTCAGCCTAGACTTTCACCCTCATGGCCATGCTTCTACTGAAGCCTGATCTTTGACCCACATTGACTGGCCCCTGCCTGAGGAGAGACCTCCTAGAGAGCTTGGACCACCCAGAGCTACAGACATTGAACCTCTGACCCACCTAAGCCCACCTGGGGAGTACCACAGACAGAGAGAGACCCCACTGACATCTACTGTAAGAAGCAATGGGAAGACAGCAATACAAGAAAAGATCTAACAATACAAAGACAAGCATGACACCTCCAGAATCTAGGGACTCAACACCAACTAGACCTGGACACCCCAAAGCAGATGAAGCAGAAGAGAACAACTTAAAAATTATCATCATAAAAATGATAGAGGCCCTCAAAGACGATGTGGCAAAACCCCTTAAAGAAATGGAAGAAAAAGCAAACGAAAATTTGGAAGAAATGAACAAATGTCTTAAAGAAAGTACAGAAAGCCGGATAAACAATTAAACAGGTGAAGGAAATGGTTCAAGACTTGAAAACTGAAATAGTGACAATAAAGAAAACACAAACTGAAGGAATGCTGGAAATACAAAAACTCGGCAAACGATCGTAACTACAGACACAAGCATAACCAACAGAATTCAAGAGATGGAAGAGAGAATCTCAGGTGCAGAAGATAAACTAGAGGAAATAGATTAATCAACCAAAGAAAATCATGAATCCAACAAATCCTTAACACAAAACATCCAGGAAACGTGGGACACTGTGAAAAGGTCAAACCTAAGAATAATAGGCATAGAGAAAGGTGAGGAAGCCCAGCTCAAAGATGCCGAAAACATATTCAACAAAATCATTGAGGAAAACTTTCCCAATTTAAAGAAGGACATGCCCATGACAGTACAAGAAGCATAATGAACACCAAATAGGCTGGACCAATGAAAAAAGACCGTCGACATATAATAATCAAAACACCTAGCATAAAGAATAAAGAAAGAATATTAAGAGCAGCAAAGGAAAAAGGACTGGTAACATATAAAGGCAGACCTATCAAAATTACACCTGACTTCTCCATGGAAACCCTCAAGGCCAGAAGGTCCTGGATAGATGTTCTAAAAGTATTAAGAGAACACGGATGCCAGCCTAGGCCCACTATATCCAGCAAAACTCTCAATCACTATAGATGGAGAAAACAAGATATTTAATGACAAAGCCAGATTTTCCCAATAGGTATCTACAAATACAGCCCTACAGAAAGTATTGGAAGGAAAACTCCAACCCAAGAAAGTTAACTACACTCACATAGGCAATACATAATCCAACTTCACCAAAACCGAAGGGTAAGGCAGGACAATTATAGTCACAACACCACTGGCAACAACATCTCTAAAACAAGCATTAACAATCAATGGTCCTGACTCTCTCTCAACATTAATGGTCTTAACTCGCCATAAAAAGACACAGGCTAACAGAATGGATACGAAGACAGAATCCATCCTTCTCCTGCATACAAGAAACACATCTAAGCTTCAATCATAGACATCACCTCAGGGTAAAGGACTGGGAAAAGATCTTCCAATCAAATGGACCCAAGAAGCAAGCAGGTGTGGTTACCCTAATATCTAACAAGTTAGACTTCAAACCAAAATTAATCAAAAGAGATGAAGACGGTCATTTCATATTCATCACAGGAGAAATCCATCAGCATAAAGTCTCAATTCTGAACATTTATGCCCCAAATACAAAGGCACCCGCATTCGTAAAAGAAATACTACTAAAACTCAAAGCTCACATAAAACCTCACACACTTATAGTGTGAGACTTCAACATTCCACTCTCACCACTACACAGGACCACCAATCAGAAACTTAACAAAGAAACAAAAGAACTAACAGAAGCTATATCTCAATGGGGTTTAACAGACATCTATAGAACATTCCATCCAAACACAAAAGAATATACCTTCTTCTCTGTCCAATTGGAACCTTCTCTAAAATCAACTACATACTAGGCGACATAACAAACCTCAACAGATACAAAAATATTGGAATAGTCCGCTGTATCTTATCAGACCACCATGCTTTAAAATTGGAATTCAACAACACAAATCGCAGAAACCCTACAAACTCATGGAAACTGAACAATGCACAATTGCACCATACCTGGGTCAAAGGAGAAATAAAGAAAAAATTAAGGTCTTCCTAAAATTCAATGAGAACGAGGACACAACATACCTGAACTTATGGGACACCTTGAAAGCAGTGATACGAGGGAAGTTCATTGCACTAAGTGCCCATATGAAGAAAACAGAGGATAGTCACATTAGAGAATTAACAGCACAACTGAAAGCCTTAGAACAAAAAGACGCTAACTCATCCTGGAGGAGTAGATACCAGGAAATTATCAATTTGAAGACTGAAATCAATAAAATAGAAACCAGGAAAACAATACAAAAAAAAAAAAAATCAATGCAACAATGAGTTGGTTTTTTGAGAAATCAACAAGATAGACAAACCTTTATCCAAATTAAACAAAAAGCAGAGAAAGAACATGCAAATTAACAAAATCAGAAATGAAAAGGGGAACATAACAACGGACACAGAGGAAATCCAGACAATTTTCAGGTCATACTTTGAAAACCTATACTCCACAAAAATTGAAAATTCAAAGGAAATGGACAAACTTCTGGATAACTATCACTTACCAAAATTAAATCAAGAACAGACAAACAACTTAAATAGAACTATAACCCCTAAAGAAATAGAGCAGTTACCGAAAGCCTTCCAACGAAAAAAGCCCAGGGCCAGATGGCTTCAGTACAGAATTCTACCAGAAATGCAAGGAAGAGCTAATACCAATACTCTTCAAATTGTTCCACACAATTGAAACAGAAGATTCATTACCAAACTCTTTTTACGAGGCCACAATCACCTTGACCCAGGCCACACAAAGACACAACTAAGAAAGAAAACTACAGACCAATATCCCTGATGAACATTGATGCACAAATACTTAGTAAAATACAGGCAAACCGAATCCAAGAACACATGAGAGAAATCATCCACCATGACCAACTAGGCTTCATCCCTGGGTTGCAGGGATGGTTTAACATACGAAAATCTATCAACATGATCCACCATATAAACAAACTGAAAAAGAAAAGCCACATGATCATCTCCCCAGATCCTGAAAAAGCCTTAAACAAAATTCAACACCCTTTCATGATAAAGATCTTGGAGAGATCAGGAATAACAAGAACATAACTAAACATAATAGCAGCAATATACAGTAAACCAACGGCCAACATCAAACTGAATGGAGAGAAGCTTAAGGCGATTCCTCTAAAATCAGGAACAAGACAAGGCTGCCCTCTCTCTCCATATGTTTCAATATTGTACTTGAAGTTCTAGCTAAAGTAGTAAGACAACAAAAGGAGATCAAGGAGATCCAAATTAGAAAGGAAGAAGTCAAACTGTCTCTATTTGCAGGTGATATGACAGTTTACATAAGAGACCCAAAAAACTCTACCAGGGAACTCCTACAGCTGATAAACACCTTCAGCAAACTAGCAGGATACAAGATAAACTCAAAAAAATCAGTAGCCCTACTCTATTCACACAATAAAAGGGGCTGAGGAAGAAATAAGAGAAACATCACCCTGACAATAGCCACAAACAACATAAAGTATCTTAGGGTAATTCTTACCAAACAAGAGAAAGACCTATATAATAAGAACTTTAAAAAAAAAAAAAAGAAATTAAAGAAGATACCAGAAAAGGGAAAGATCTCCCATGCTTTTGGATAGGTAGGATACACAGAGTAAAAATGGCAATCTTGCCAAAAGCAATCTAAAGTTTCAATGCAATCCCCATTAAAATTCCAGCACAATTCTTCACTGACCTTGAAAGGATAATAATCAACTTTATATGGAAAAACAAAAGACCCAGGATATCCAAAACAACCCTATACAATAAAGGAACTTCAGGAGGCATCAGCATCCCCGACTTTAAGCTCTACTACAGAGCTATAGTCCTGAAAACAGCCTGGTATTGGCACAAAAATACACAAACAGACCAACTGAATCGAATCGAAAATCCTGATATTTACCCACACACCTACAACACCTGATTTTTGACAAAACAGCTAAAAGTATACAATGGGGGGAGGAAAGCATCTTCAACAAATGGTGCTGGCACAATTGGATGAGGGTGTGTAGAAGACTGCAGATAGACCCATGTCTGTCGTCACACACAAAACTCAAGTCCAAATGGATCAAAGACCTGAACATAAATCCAGCCAACTGAACCTCTTAGAAGAGAAAGTGGGAGGTACCCATGAACAAATTGGTATAGGAGACCGCTTCCTGAAAATAACTTCAGTAGCACAAACACTGAGATCGACAATCAATAAATGGGACCTCCTCAAGCTTCTGTAAGGCAAAGGACACAGTGGACAAGACCAAACGGCAGCCCACAGACCGGGAAAAGATTTTCACCAAGCCTACATCTGACAGAGGGCTGATCATCAAAATAAAAAAGAACTCAAGAAACTAGTCAACAAAACACCAAATAACCCTATTAAAAAATGGGGTTCAGAACTGAAGAAAGAATTCTCGTTCTCTCTCTTTTCTCCAGCCCAGCAAGATGCCCAAGGGAAAGAAGGCCAAGGGGAAGAAGGTGACCCTGGCCCCTGCTGTCATGAAGAAACAGGAGGCCAAAAAGGTGGTGAATCCTTTGTTTGAGAAAAGGCCTAAGAACTTCGGCATTGGGCAGGACATCAAGCTCAAAAGAGATCTCACCCGATTCATCAAATGGCCTCGTTACATCCGGCTGCAGTGGCAAAGGGCCATCCTCTATAAGCGTCTCAAAGTTCCTCCTGCCATTAACCAGTTCACCCAGGCCCTGGACCAGCAAACAGCTACCCAGCTGCTTAAGCTTGCCCACAAGTACAGGCCAGAGACAAAGCAGGAGAAGAAGCAGAGTCTGTTGGCCTGTGTCGAGAGGAAAGCTGCTGGCAAAGGGGATGTCCCAACTAAGAGGCCTCCTGTACTTCCAGCAGGAGTCAATACGGTCACCACCTTGGTGGAGAACAAGAAGGCTCAGCTGGTGGTGATCGCCCATGATGTACACCCCATTGAGCTGGTGGTCTTCCTGCCTGCACTGTGTCACAAGATGGGGGTCCCCTACTGCATCATCAAGGGAAAGGCCAGACTGGGGTGGCTGGTCCACAGGAAAACATGTACCACTGTTGCCTTCACACAGGTTAACTCTGAAGACAAGGGTGCTCTGGCTAAGCTGCAATTACAACGACAGTTATGATGAGATACGCCGCCACTGGGGAGGCAATGTCCTGGGTCCTAAATCTGTGGCTCGAATTGCCAAACTGGAAAAGGCAAAGGCCAAAGAACTTGCCACTAAACTGGGTTAAATGTACACTCACTGCTAAGATTTCTGTACATAAAATACAAATTTATCTTCCATCTAAAAAAAGAAAAAGAATTCTCAATAGAGGAAATCAAAAAGGCTGAAAGACACTTAAGAAAGTGCTCAACATCCTTAGCAATCAGGGAAATGCAAATCAAAACAACTTTGAGATACCATCTTACTCCTGTCAGAATGGCTAAAATTAGAAACACCAATGACAACTTATGCTGAGAGGATGTGGAGAAAGGGGAACACTCCTCCACTGCTGGTGGGAGTGCAAACTTGTACAGCCATTTTGGAGATCAGTATGGCGGTTACTCAGGAAAATGGGAATCAGTTTACCCAGCAATCCCCCTCTTAGGCATATACCCAAATGATCCTCATCCATGCAACTAAAACATGTGCTGAACTATGTTCATAGCAGAATTATTTGTAATATCAAGAACCTGGAAGGAACCTAGATACCCCTCAACTGAAGAATGGATAAAGAAGATGTGGCACATCTACACAATGGAATACTACTCTGCAGAAAAAAAAAAAATAATGGAATCTTGACATTCGCAGGCAAGTGGATGGAACTTGAAGAAACCATCCTGAATGAGGTAACCCAGGCACAAAAAGAGGAACATGGTATGTACTCGCTCATATATGGATTTTAGACCTAGAGCAAAGGATCACCAGCCTATAATTCACACTGCCAGAAGATCTAGGATACAAGGGGGACTCTAAGAGATTCATATAAGGTCCCTCACAGAACAGGGAATGGACAATATCTCCTGAACACATGGGAAGTGGGGGAGGGGGCAGTGAATGGAGAAGAAACTAGGAGAAAGAGAAGGGGAGGAGAGAAAAGCATGTGGGACTAGGAAGATTGAGTCAGGGGAGGAATAGAAGATAGAAGAGAGAGAAAGAGAGACCATAAAAGAGGGAACCATTACAGGATTGAAGAGAAAGCTGAACCTAAAGAAATGTCCAGAGACCTACAAGACTGACTCCAACTAACAATTTGAGCACCAGTGCAAATGCCCTTCCCTGATAATGAGATCAACGACTGTTGACCAATGAGACTAGGGAACTCAGTAAATGTGGACTTACATGTGACTAGAACACTGGCATTCATATGTAAATGTATTAATAACACAGATTTTAAGATCTATAGAACATTAACTCCAGAGGGGTCTTACACTTGCCTGTCAACTGGCAATTACAAATCTGTGAGAAGATTCCAGAAAAACTAGGGCTCTGCTAGTTAGCAAATCTGCCTTCCATTCTAACGGTAAAAGCAGATAAGTGCTCACTGCATGGTCAGGTCAATAATAAGCGTGTTTTCACACAAGGGTCCCTGCTCCCCATGCTCAAGAAGGAAGTCAGGAGAGAAACTCAAGCACATCAGTAACCTGGAGGCAAGAGCTGTTGCAGAGGACATTGGAGGTGCTGCTTACTGACTTGCTCCCCATGGCTTGCTCAGTCTGGTATCTTATAGAACCCAGGACAACCAGCCCAGGGATGGCACCATCCACAATGGGTTGGGCACTTCCCAATCAATAACTAATTAAGAAAATGTTCTATAGGCTTGCCTACAGGTAGATCTTATGGAGGCGTTGATTCAATTGAGGCTCTTTCCTCTCAGGTGAAACTAGTTGTGGCAAGTGGAAAACTATCACACTGACGATTCACTTTATTGGATTAAGAGGTAACCTGGATGAGTGACCTCTGAAGTGGGGGAGAACAGAAAGGAGCTGCCAGAGCTAATGTTCTGCTGGGTTTAACTCCTGGGATTAGAGGAATGTAAGTGAATTCTGCTGTTAGTACTTCTGTTTGATTAGGAAGTCTGTACCCCAACTCTTCAGGAGACTTTTAAACAGTGAATCAAGCTCACAAGGTGGCACATGCCTGTAATCCCAGTTATCCAGACTAACATGGGCTACACAGGGAGGTACAGGAGATCAGGAAGAGCAAAGAGGAAATCTGTCTCAAGCAAGATGATTTTCTGAGGTGCTAGGATGGGACCCAGAGCTTTCATATGCTTGGCCAGGTGTTCTACCCCTGACCTGCATCCCCAGGACCCTGTTTCCCTTGCATGGTGACATAACTGTTGCACACATGTGGAAGTCAGAGAACACTGGGGATGTTCCCACTCCTGGAGACTGAACTCAAGTCATCAGGCTCAGAAGCAAGCAACTTAACCACTTGTAGGTATTCCTATTTCATGTGTTATAACATCATTTGATGTTTGCTACAGAGACAAGGTTTCCCTATGTAGACCTGCCTAGTATGGAACTCTATGCAAACACTAGGTTAAACTTGCTTCCATCCTTTTGCCTCTTCGACCTGAGCCCTGGTATTCCATTGTGTACAGTCACACACAATTGCTTCTGTTTTGGGAGAACACTGTCTCAAGTAATTCAGGTTACCCTCAAGTTCAGTAAATAGATGAGGTAGCCTTGCATTTTTTCCATACCAAGGTTCATTCTCCAGATAGTGACATTTTAATAGTAACCACTAAGGTTGGGCACAGTGATACACACTTTCAGTATGAGCACTGAGGAGGCAGAGGTAAACCTGCTCTACATAGTAAGTTCCAGGCAAATGATCTAGAATAAGACCCTTCCAAAAGAAAATTGGGGGGGGGGGGATGATATTTTTTAGACTTGATTGCTTCTCAAATATTTAATTACATTCATTTGTCATGCATGTGTATGTGTGCCTTTCTACACATGGATCATAATGTGGGTGAGTCTGTCACCCATGTTAGGCACAAGTCATTACCTGGCTGTACCTAAAAAGACCACAATGCTTAAGGGTCAGTAAAGGGCATGGAGAAAAACCACTCCAGGGAAGGTTTCATGGAACAGCATCTGCTTTACTGCATGTGAGCAACTACTTATACAGTGGAAGCCTACCGACTACAATGGGTTAACACATCACTTGAATTAAAAAGTGAGCGCACATCAGGTTAGTCGGCGACAGTGGGGAAGAGTACTAAAAGAGACTACTGAAAAGGGGGATCATTTTCAGATCAGATAAAAACCAGGCACAAGGAAACCTTCCAAGAATCTACAAGGATACCCCAGCAAAGACTCCTAGTAATGGTGGCTATGTAGATTGAACTAGTCATCTCCTATGACCAGATTGTTGCCTAGGCAAATTTTCAGAGAGGTGTCATCGAGCAACTGAAGGAAACAGATGCAGACCCAGAAGCAAACATTAGGTGGAGTTTGGGGAATCCTGCAAAAGGAGAGAAATGATTATAGGAATCAGAGGGGGTCAAAGACATCACAAGAAAACTCACAGAATCACTAACCTGGGCTAATAGGGGCTCACAGAAACTAAACAGACAACCAGGGAACCTGCATGGGACAGACCTAAGCACTCTGCACATATGTGACAGTTGTGTGGCTTGGCCCTATTCTGGATCTCCTAAAAGCAGGAACTGAAGCTATTTCCAACTTTTACTAGCTTTTGGGACCCTACTCCTCATACTGGGTAGCCTACTCAGCTTTAATACATGGCAAGTGCTTAGTCTTACTGCAACTTGATATGCCATGTTTTGTTGATACTCATGGGAGACCTGCCCTTTCCTAAACAGAAACTGGAGGGGGTTGGGGGGTGGGCCAGAGGGCAAGTGAGGAGGATGACTGGGAGGAGAGGGGGGAGGGGAAACTGTGGCCTGGATGTAAAATGAGTAAATAAATGTGAGAACTCATACAAATGAACAAGGTCACTGTGTAGAAGTAGCTCATAAAAGGAGACTTGGAGAGTACACACACCTCAGCAGGCAGCTACTGGCTACCCACACTACTTTATAATTCAATGTTCTAACTTCAGAGTACAGTCAGGAGCATAATAGGCCACGCTTGTTACTTAAAAGTGCAGGATGCTCCGTAGGATGACTGCCATAGTGTGCCTGTATTTGTGTCTACAGACTCACGACAATGACCAGAATATGCCAACAAATACTATTACAACCAAAAGCTAACAGCATGGGTCAAGGAAAACCAGTGCCACTGACAACTAAGCTGGTAACAGCTCCCTCAGCTCCATTCCTGGAATTCCTTTAAATACGTATTCCCCATTTACTGAAAATGACCCTGAAACATGAGATGAGGAATTGGATAATCTATCTAATTAAATTCCCTCCATTTCCTGATGAGGACTTATGAGAACCTATGAAGAAAATGCTAACTTTACAACATATGCAAGCTAGGATTATGGCAGGAAAAAGGAATTCATTTACCAATTCTTTCTCAGCCTCATGAACTGTTTGCAATGCTATTCCAGCAAAACTGAAATGTCTAATACCTAATTATGCACTAGCCAATCAACTTAAAACTCTAGAAGGAGGGATGGCATTGACCAGTCCTTGCACATTATTTTGAGAGTGAAAAAAAAAAAAAAAAAAAAAAAGAACTAGAGGTATTTGAATCCAAACTAAAATAGGCTACTCATTTCTACATGAACTTACAAAATAGATGAAATAATATGCTAATGGTTATTATATACTGTCTGGACAGTTACTGACAGCTCATGGATGGTCCCAAGATTCATGAGATACTATTGTGACAACTTGTAAACAATTGAAAAAAAAAAAAAAAAAAAAAAAAAAGACCAGAAAGCAGAAGGTGATGGGTAGCTGAAGATGGCTTTCTCTTCCCAGAAGACATTTCTGGAGTCAAGTATCTTCACATCCCAGCCCACTGAATATCTGGCAATTTCAAAGCATAAGCTTATGTTTTTTTATACCATCTTACTTGTGAACATAAAGACATCCATGACAACCATGACCAAGAATTCTATAGTGACTACTGCTCTTTTTGAGGGTGCACTTGGCACTTTGGCTGCCAAGTTGTCATTATTAGAAAGGTTAAGTAAAACCATCTTCCCATGACATGGGTTCACCAGCTTGAGAAACCTGCAGTGCCTGCACAGAAGGCTCAGTTATCAAGACTGTGTGCTGCTCTGGCTGAGGCCCTGAGGCTGATTCCCAGGACCCAGGATGGCTGGTTCACAAGCCTAAAACTCCAATAGATCTGACCCTTTTCTGGCCTCTGAGAGAACTAGACAAGCAAATACATTCATGAAGGCATGCACAAACAAAAATAAAGCAAACAAATAAAGCTTAACAGAAATTGAGATAAAACCTAAGGGGATAGCTCCAGACACCATTAAAAAGAAGCATGCTGCAAAGACAGAATATTTACTAGATATAGAAGGGAACTGCTTTTCTTATGGACATATCAGCTTATGATATTTTAGAGATTATAAATGTGGCCAGGTATGGTGGCTTATGATTTAATCCTAACCCTTGGGAGGCAGAGGCAGATCAATCTGTGACTTCAAGGCCAACTATAACTACACAAAAATAAAAAATTATAAATAAGGAATGGGGTGACAAAGTCTTTGTTCTGGGGAGACCACTGTCTTGAATGTAATTTTTGAAGATATTTTTCTCATATAAATAATCCTCAATTATTTTAATGTCTTTATATTGACAAAAGAATCAACTTTTAAATGTTTGAAAAAATAAACCTGTTGTTTTAAAAATCACAGAGAAGCTATTAAGAGGAGCTACTGCTATTGCAGGAAACTCAAGTTTAATTCCATCACCTATAACAGGCAGAGAGAACCTGACTCAAAACAAAGTTCAGAAACATAACTAAGTGTTTTTGAGATGGACTCTCACTACGAAGCACTAGCTGGCCTAGAACTTTCTAGGGACTGTTTGGAATAAAGAATAGAGACCAAGACCTAGGAGAAAAGCTAGAAATCAAAACACAATTAATACAGAGTCAGTTTTGACACCTAAGGTCAGGAAACCCAGAAGTCTGGCGTTACCAACACAGATGACTGGACCACCCTGCCATCTCCATGCAAAGGAGTTAATGACACAGACTTTACGCCCTGCACAGAATTAACTGCAGGCGGATCCTACACCTGAATGGTCATTGCCAAATGCAGAACTTCTGGAAACAGCAGAGAAAGCAGGGCTCCTTCGGTTAATAATCTGCCTTCCACTGCAAAGATGAAAGCTGCGCGTGCGCGTGCACTGCATGACGACGTCAGCAACAAGGACAAATCATCACTGTCTCCCCACCCCCACCCCCGGTGTTCTCTGCAGGTTCTGCCCGCAGATGGAAGTTATTCCGAGGCCACAGGACCAGGGAGCTGCTGGGACAGCAAGGACCTCACGCCTCACGGGGAGCCGCGTCCGCCGCTTCCCACAGCCCCGGGAGGACCCACACCGGCTCCCGCGGCTCCTCCCCGCGTGGGGACGGCGGCCCCTCGCTCACCATGGCGGGTTCCGGGCTCGGCCCGCTCTCCTCACAGCTCAAGGCAGCGGGTCACAGCGCAATTCAGCGTGTCCCTCAGACCAGAGCAGCCTCGCCTGTAGCATGGCGGACCGGAAGTGCCCGCCCCATTGTGACTGGCAGTCCATCTAGAGGCTCTGATAGGCTCTTGAGGCCTGAGTGACAGGAGCAGCTCCGTAGGGACTGAGGGTTGTGAAGGAACGCAGCACTGAGGTTCCCTTCCCTGCCTTCTCTCTCAGGCACAGAACTGTCCGATGGGCTTTGCATCAGAACATCAAAGATCTCCGTATTGTGGAACAGTCCCAACAGTATTCCAGTGTCCGACGTTTCTTCTGGAAATCAAAGCAATATCTTGACTGTGGCATCTCATAAAATCAAAAAACGATTCGTATATGCCCAACACACAATGGCACAGAATACACATCTCCTTTTTCAAAGTAAAGACATATTGGACCAAGGCAATATTTAAACCCTGCTGGGCAAACACCTACAGTCACTTACCTGGGAATTCTCTTTCAAAGGGCTTAGATGCCTCTTTCTGCAACTTCTAAAACCCCTCTCTCTCTCTTTTCTCTCTTGTCTCTCCCTCCCTCCCTCCTTCCCTCTTTCTCTCTTCCCCCTCACCCCACCCCCCCACCCCCCGGTTATTTCCACTCCCTACAT